>NC_081569.1:121419549-121554606 GCF_022355385.1 Mustela nigripes | reverse complement strand
GACATTGGGGAGGGTATGTGATTTGGTGAGTGCTGTGAAATGTGTAAGCCTGGTGATTCACAGACCTGTACCCCAGGGGATAAAAATATATGTTTATAAAAAATAAAAAATTAAAAAAAAATAAAATAAAAAAATATTATTGTTAAATATTAGACACTATTTGAAAGGCTTTAGAGATAATTCAAGGCTCTGGATATTCTTATAATCCCTAGAGATAATTCAACTTTACTTCTGACAGGTGGTCAGGCTAAGAGACTAACATTCTAGGATCACCTTAATTCTCTCATTCTCAGTCCTTGCAAGTGGTGTTCTATGGCTTCTATCGTTAACCCCTACTACATGATCCCAAACCAAAGTGTATCAGACTCTTTCCAGCCTTGGTGGCCCCGAGCATCAGTTTCATCTGCCTCTTCCTGTGAGACTTTCAATAATATTGCTCAGTTTTTCTACCATTTAGTCAACTTTTCTGGGGTCAGAGAATATCACGATGAGTAGAATGCTCCCAGTCCTGAACGTTCTCACCCACACAGCCTCTTCATCCGGGCTTTGGCCTCTTGAGTCACCACAACCATGATTTTCTTTGACGTCTTCAAGTACTTGTTTTATTTTTAATTATCTTAATGGTTGTCATTAGAACTAATTCAGAAGTTTTATTTGAGTTAATCTAGTTCAGAATTGCCAAAAATAGAAGTATCTACACTGTCTTCCCCATCTTAGAAAAATCAGTTAATTAAATCACCCAGCAAATAAGTGGCAGAGCAAATATTAGAGCTAAGATCTTCCTGAGCTCAAAAACCTGTGTTCTCAACCATGCTAAAGGTGAAAGGTGAAGGATCCATGAACATATGAATGGATGTAATTGAGTGCTGGGCAAAGTTGCAATCCCATAGATTTCCTTAAAATGCCACATCAAAAACAACTATACTGCAAAGCAAGCTATGACCTCCCTATGGCATGAATACCGATTAGCTTTGTAGAAGCTAGCGTTCCATGGCTGCAGTGTATCTGTGGGTGATAGGGAATAAATTGCTATTGTTGAGAGTTCCATGGAGATTGTGATCCCTCACAAATCCCATTTAACCCACACCCTTCCAGTGGCATTAAACAGAAAGATGCTCAGGACAAAGTAGGGAAAAAAAAAATGAGACTAGTCTAAAGCTAGTAATTACAAAATAATCAAACGAAAATCCTGGTCATCTTCAAAATATTGGTAAAATGGGTTTGGAAAAAATATCTAATAAATTATTTTAAAAAGGGGGCGCCTGGGTGGCTCAGTGGGTTAAAGCCTCTGCCTCCAGCTCAGGTCATGATCCCAGCATCCTGGAATCCAGCCCCGCATCAGGCTCTCTGCTCAGCAGGGGGCCTGCTTCCTCCTCTCTCTCTGCCTGCTTCTCTGCCTACTTGTGGTCTCTGTCTGTCAAATAAATTAAAAAAATCTTTAAAAAAATAAACTATTAAAAAAAATGGACAGGCTAACATGTTCAGCGAATCAAATGAGCAGTGAAGTAATGAAAGTCTTCTATAATGCTAAGGGACCCCTTTGGCTTTACATAAACGAAAGAAGAATTTCATGATGAAGGATAGGGTCCAAGGGTAATGTGCACTACTATCCAATATTTTATTGAATTAATGCAAATTGAAGTCCTTTTGAGATACCAAATGGGAGAAATTGGTAAATAAATATTTGTCAGAAAGAAAAACACTGGCTCCAAGGAGGAAAGTGATATATTTAGTCTTCCAAAATTATTCTAAACATGGAAAACTGAAAAAGTTCAGAGTATAAGAAGGAAAGGACTTGACACCATCCATTAAGCTTCTCTCAAAACCATGCTGGTTAGAAAATCAACCTAATAGCCCAAAATGGTTTTAAATACTAGTTAAAAAAAAATTATAGAGCATACTACCTTAAGTTTCTGGTTAAATATAAACTGAATAGATGTAAAATTGTACTCAAACAAGATTCTCCTATGAAGAACAGAGAGCCCTTGCTTTCTGTGATCCAGAAGAATGAAAAAAAAAAAAAAGAACTTCAAAAGAATTTGCAAAACGAAACCATCAGTAAAGCATTTTTCATACATTTGTTGCGGTATTTACTTGGCATTTTAAACATTTTCTCTTAGTGTGACACATCCATTTTTCACATATGGGTTATTTTATTATTAACACATAATGGAATAGTTAGACAGGCAATAACATTTCATTCATAAGCATGTGAAAATTAATCTAGCCTTTCAAATAAATCTATACTTGTTCCATAAATTCTTCTTCCACTTTTTAATTCCCAGACCTGTACTTTACATTGAGTTCAAATTCCTTTCCCCTGTATTTTTATACACTGCAAATAAAAGTAAAGATTACTCTATTTCTTCCAAGATAGAAAAATCTATTTAGTCTAGTGGACTATTCTTAAGCAAAAGCATATTCATTTATTTAAATGATTTTTTTAAAATCAATGGTCTTGAAAATAACATAAAGAGACACATTCGTTCTCTAAGTACCCCAAATGGCCTTATCAATTTTTATTCACTTAGCCAGCAATGTCTGCATCATTAGGATTTGAATGATACCAAAAGTTAGCATTTGTCAAAAAGAAAATGTCTTCCACATTTTTGCGGTTTTACTAGAAAGTTTTGCTATTGTTTCTCCTTTTCACTAACCTTCTGTCCTTAGAAGGCTAGCATTTGAAAACACTAAGACACAGAGAACAAAGTCAATTGAGTCAGCAATTAAGCCATTGGTACATTAGCAGGGCAAAGTTTCTCAGATCAGCTACTATGTTTAAAATGAAGATTCAGAGAATGAGGCTGGGCACATGTAAGTTGTAACTGCCATGCAGTGAAATCACTGGCTCCACCTTTGCAAAGGTAAATTTGGAACTGTTACTCTTTTGCTTAAATCTTTAAGCATCTGGAAACTTACTAAGTTCAAATTCTTTAAAGTGGCAAAGAGACCCTCCAACATATGGTTCACCCATACTGCTTTCCCCATCAGTCTATATATCATTGCTCAGTACCTTGGATTTGACACTTCAATAATATTCTCTTTGTGGTCTCCTTCATGGCCATACTGCTCCATGCCTCCACCTTTGCTCCATTCTCTGATTGAAGAATTTTTCAGGAAAATGTGATGGTGTTTTCCTTACAAGACTAGATGTCCTTTTTTATATTTCTAAATTTATATTTATATTAATTATATTATATTAATATATTAAATTCTAAATTTAAATGTATATTCATATGGTTTTTAATGAATATTTATGTCATGGAAATTACTATATTTTATTATCAGGTATGTACATGGTTTCCCCCTCACAAACTATGAGAAAAGGGGCTCTCTTTTTCTATTTTGTACCCACTTGAGGGATAGTTTATGACTGGAAAAAGATGGCATTCTAGGATGGTGTAAAAAATAAGCAAAAATCAAAGACAGGGATGAGGGAGAAGTTTTCTTCATTGGAAAACAAGGGTGTGTATAATCCTATGTTTCTTCAAAATATATATTGAATCCTATACTTTGCTTGGCAAGAACACTATACTACTCGATTGTAAGAGAAACAAAGTCCTGCCCCTATCAAGCTCCAATTCTAAAAGGGAACACACTAGTAAATAAGTGAGACCAAAATAGTACACAGCCAGAGGGTTTAGGTATTATTAAGCTGAGTAAGGAGGAGCCATTTTGTTGTTGTTACTTTGGAAATGGTGTTTCAAAGTGAAAATTATATTTGAGCTAAGGTCGTCAAATGCAATAGATTATGAAGAAGAGAGAGTTCAGGTGATGAAGTATGAGCTTTTTTAATGTGTTAAGAATGTAAGGAAAGAGAAAAATCTAAAATCCCGTTTTTGAAAAAGAAGGTTTACTGTATCCAAAAACAACCTTGAAGAAAATTAAAAGAGGGCTCTGGGGGAGGGGACACTTATATAAGAGAAATAAAAACTGAAACAGGGATTTTCAAAATGGAAATGAAGAATAGTCAGAGGAGAAGAAAAGTAAGTCTATGGCAAATTGGTTGTATTAATGATGCCGGTATTTTTCTGTCTCTCTATGATGTCCTCCCACTCTGACTCTGGGGTTAGCCATAGGACTTACTTTGGTTAGTGAGACTACCAAATTTGACACAAGCAGAAACCTGAAGTGCTGGATGTTTCCACATCCTCTTTCTCTTCTCAGCCAAGCCTGCTTGAAGATGAGATGGAATGAAATCAGCTCAGATGTCCCCATCATGATCCAACATGTGGGAGGACCCAAGCAACATCAGCAAAGACTTCTAGTCTACCTACGGCTGACTGCCAGAGAATGATAGATCCCAGAGCCCAGCTCAGATTAGCAAAGACATCCAGCCACCCTCTACATTTGTAAATGGAAAGAATGATTTTCACTGTATGTTAATGAGATTTTATAGCTGTTTGATACATTCTTCCTGTGAGCCTCATGGATGCCAAAGAAGATACTTTTGGTAAAGGCACATATTATAGGTTGAATTGTGTTCACCAAAATGATTTATCTAATTTCTAATCCTAGTAACTATGAATATGACTGGTTTGTTTGTTTGTTTGTGTTTTAAAATAGGGTCTTTGCAGATGTAATGAAGTTAAAATGAGATCCTTAGGGGAGCCTTATTCAAAGTGACTGGTGTCTTTGTAGGAAACAGAGGTGAGGCTAAGGGAAGAGCACCATATGAACACAGCCCCAGTTTGAGTGATGCATCTGTAAATGCAGGGATAGGAAGGATTGCCAACAACCACCAGAATCTAGCAGGACAAGACTGGGAAAGAGTGTCCTTCAATCTCCAAGTAGGGACCAATCCTATCAACACCCTGATTTCAGACTTCTGGATCCCTAGAACAATAGGGAGAGAGACAATAGGTTTTTGTTATTTTGTTTTCAGCTACCCAATTTGTAGCAGCCCCAGAAAACTAATAGTGTATATGAACAAGGATCAATGGCTTCAGAAAACTAAGCTTTATTGAAAGAAGCCTAAAACATAGGCAAAATATTGAGCTAAGGCCTAGGAATTCTGACATATTGCTCCGAAGGGAAAAAATACATATGTGTGTATTATACCCAACATTAGTAAGAAAGACTATGATCTTTATAACAGAACATATAGGTATCATTTCTTTTATGAAATTCAAAATCTGTTGAAAAATGGGGTACAACCAGAAATTTTCACTCATATTTTTTCCTTTATTTATCTCTACAAATCTAGCTTTCTTATTTTACTTTCTTCCATTTTATGAGGTTCTTTTCCTCCTAGATAGAAACCATTTTGCAAAGTCTGACCTAGAAACCATATTTAAGTTGCCGTTTCATTCTGTGTACTCACAACACTGGTATTTTTGTAACTGACCTCCTCCCCACCCCGATTTTCTGCCATTGAGTTCTAAATTCTGTGAAGTCAGTACTATGTGTGTATTCAGCTCTTAGTTTATGGCCTTAGACAGATGCTCAATAAAACCTATTAAGTCGATTATATTATTCATTTACTAACACAGCTTCCCTTAAGAAACAGCTAGTCCTGTACTTGTGGTCTTCATTCCTAGTTTATCATCAACTAATTAGATTTTAAGTAGGATAGGAGGCAACCCTTGAATATTTTAATCACTGAAATAACCTTACCTTGTTTTTACCTTTGACAGATAGTTTACCATTTGAACAGCTCATAGGCAATCTTTTGTCAAAGATAGGCAAACATGAATGCATAGCATAGTGATTAAAAGAAATGTTTCAGAATGAGACATATCTAGTTTGAATCTTTGGCTGGGTGACATATAAACTGAGTGAACATGGCCAATTACATAAATTCTTAAACTCATTTTCCTCATACATTTGAATTAATAATGCATCAAGCATAAACTTGTCCTAAGAATCAAATAAGAACATATGTAGAATTATTAAAACATAAGATCTTGAATACAAAACTAATGGTTTAAAAATATATATGTGTGTGTGAATTCTATTGCATTAGTTTGCTAAGGCTTCCATAACAAAACACCAGTCTGAGACTAAGGTGTCAGCTGGCTTGACTTCTTCTGAGGCTATTGTTCTTACTTTGTAGATGGTAGTCTTCCAGGGTCCTAATCTCCTCTTTTTATAATGATACCAGTCATATTGGATTAGGTCCCACCCTTGTGACATAATTTTACCTTAATTACATCTTTAAAGGCCCTGCCTACAAATACAGTCACATTCTAAGTATTAAGACCAACATATGAATTCTGGGGGGATATAATTCAGCCCATAATATCTTTCCAGTTTCATGTTGTCAGATCAAAACAGAGTTTTATTTATATCCCATATCATGTTTAGTTCATTATCCTAAATTTTGATGCCACATGTAAAATTAAAGGTGTTTAGCTTTTACTATTTATTTATGTGTTTACCTTTTAATATATCACTATGTCAGAAAATGACTGATAAGGAACATAAACTTTATTTTTAAAAAAAAAATTCTACTCTAATCTTCCACTTTAAAATGGATTTTGACAAGTTATATAACAGTTGTTAGAATATTATCTCAATACTTTATATGTCCCTATGGGTATGGAGTCTTTCTCTTTCTTTTCTATTTCCGTCACATTTTATTTATGCCCTTCAATACTGTGCACTGGCACAGTACCCATTAAGGCAACTTGTGTCCCTACGGGCTGCCTGCCTATTCAGTTCTGTAAAATTTTTCTCCCTGCTTTCCCTAGGACATTGCAAAAAATGTGTTTCCTTTTGGCAGTTAGCACTAGGTGCATGTATGAATTGTGAATGTCACGAAATCTGCTCCATTTCAGCATTTTTAAACCTAAATATACTAATGCCTATTCCTACTGAAAAGTTCAGAGTGGTCTGTTGCTGGCCAAGTGTTGTTAATTAAAGTATGGTTGTAATAAAATCAGGACCTGGTGTTCCATCCCAGGGTATTGGATGGCATCATCACAGAGAGTCTTTAGCAATTTTCTTTGTTAGAGTGAGGGACTGAACTGCCAATTCCAGCCATGTAAATTCAATCAACTAAAATGTTTGAATATCTACTGCGGTCTGGTTTTCAGCTGTTAAGTATGGGTGGGTCACAAGGGAGAGTGACTCAAAATCCTGTCCTATCACATAGGAAAGCCCAGGCCAAACACATGATGGGTCAATAGCATATTGAAATACTCTCACTACAGCCATCAGCAGCATGTCAACAGTTGTCACGTGGGAAATTATCTCCATTTAGACAATAGTAAAAATTTGTGCATAGATTTTTTTTTTTGCTTTATGTAAAATTATAGCTTTAACTAAAATAAAATTTCCATTTTTTTTGAAATTTAATTTGTGCACAATATAAAAGTCTACATAAGTTGAAAAAATGGATTCAAATTTAACAAAGCTTAAAATTTGTTTTGTGGTTATTGGCTGTTTCCATATTGACTATTTTCTTGGATATTTAGTGTCACCCACTGAAGAAGCATCACAACTGTTTTATTGATAAGATCACTGAACCTCAGTTTACCTAACTTTCCCCATTTTAACACCTCTATTCTCTAATGAATAAAATAAATAGCGTTGGGAAAACAGGCAATCTATTGGGACAGGGAAGAAATTAAACTGGCTTCCTATTCTGCCTTTCTTATATAGGAGTCAGTTTTCTATAACTAGAAATTTGTATGTAAAAATGAAGCTATAAATAGGAAAGAATAGATAATTTTTTCTTTAGTAATAAATAAGATAAGACTTTCTAGGCAGGAAAAAATGCCTAAATGCCCCCAAAGAATGTAGCCAATTGAATTATATAAATGTTTACAGATTTCGTGTGCTTTTAAAAAGTTCCCTTTAGACAAAAATTAACTATTGGGATTTTATCAAGATCAAAAGCTTTTGCACAGCAAAGGAAACAGTTAACAAAACCAAAAGACAACTGACAGAATGGAAGAATATATTTACAAACGACATATCAGATAAAGGGCTAGTGTCCAAAATCTATAAAGAGCTTAGCAAACTCAACACCCAAAGAAAAAATAATCCAAACAGGAAATGGGCAGAAGACATGAACAGACATTTCTGCAAAGAAGACATCCAGATGGCCAACAAACACATGAAAAAGTGCTCCACATCATTCAGCATCAGGGAAATACAAGTCAAAACCACAATGAGATATCACCTCACACCAGTCAGAATGGCTAAAATTAACAAGTCAGGAAATGACAGATGCTGGCGAGGATGCGGAGAAAGGGGAACCCTCCTACGCTGTTGGTAGGAAGGCAAGTTGGTGCAACCACTCTGGAAAACAACATGGAGTTTCCTCAAAATGTTGAAAATAGAACTACCCTATGACCCAGCAATTGCACTATTGGGTATTTACCCTAAAGATACAAATGTAGTGATCCGAAGGGGCACGTGCACCCGAATGTTTATAGCAGCAATGTCTTCAATAGCCAAACTATGGAAAGAACCTAGATGTCCATCAACAGATGAATGGATAAAGAAGATGTGGTATATATGCACAATGGAATACTATGCAACCATCAAAAGAAATGAAATCTTGCCATTTGCGACGACATGGATGGAACTAGAGGGTATCATGCTTAACGAAATAAGTCAAGTGGGGAAAGACAACTATCATATGATCTCCCTGATATGAGGAAGTGGAGATGCAACATGGGGGGTTAAGGGGGTAGGAGAAGAATAAATGAAAAAAGATGGGATTGGGAGGGGGACAAACCATAAGTGAATCTTAATCTCACAAAACAAACTGAGGGTTGCTGGGGGGAGGGGGGTTGGGGTGTGAGGTTATGGACATTGGGGAGGGTATGTGCTATGGTGAGTGCTGTGAAGTGTGTAAACCTGGCAATTCACATACCTGTACCCAGGGGAATAAGAATATATTATCTGTTTATAAAAAAATAAAAAATTAATTAAAAAAAAGTTCCCTTCAAAATACCAAAAGGCAATTAACAAAGTCATTTAACTAATTGATTCTAAAACTCAAGTTGCATTTGAGACATAAAAATATAATTTTCTTAATATAAAAATAGTTTTCAAATAAAAAATGAGATACCTGAGGAATAAATGCAAGAAAACATAGTTTAAAAAAAAAGGAAAGAAAAGAAACGAGGACAGGGCACCTGGGTGTTTCAGTCAGCTAAGTGTCTGCCTTAGGCTCAGGTCATGATCCCAGGGTCCTGGGATCCAGCCCCATGTAGGGCTTCCTGCTCAGTGGGGAGCCACTTCTCCCTCTTCTTCTGCCCCTCCCCCTACTCTCTTTTAAATAAATAAATAAATAATCTTTAAGGAAAAAAGGACAAAGAAAAGTTAAAAATGCAAATTTTCCAAAGCAAATGAAAAGATGTTTAACTCCTTCTCACAATAAAAATTAAAAATAAAAACATATAATTTTTAAAATATTTTTGACAAAGTCAAATGTTTGAAAGTATGCAGGCAAACATATAAATTGGTATAACTTTCCAAGAGTTAGTTCATGATCAGTATGCAAAAAAGTAAAAAATACATGTTCCGTTTGGCTTAACATTCCCACTGGTAAGAATTTACTGTAAATAGGTATATAGAATGTCTGCTGAAGGACTGCTTTTAATAGAGAAATCTGGGAAAACTTTATCGTAATTAAACACATTATGAAAAAATTCCAAATAACCCAAAAGAACAAAATTTAGATAAAATTCTTTTTGACATGACTGACAAATTTCAACTTTCCTTTGTTTTCCAAAATTTGACATCGATAAATATCAGAAAGGAAAGGAATTTTCTGATTTTTGTAACCCTTTCATATTAAGTGAAATACTTAATATTCAGTGAATATTAAGTAATATTAACTGAAAAAAAATCTTACAGAAGAAACGAAACCTTTACTTTAGAAAATACGTTTTCCTTCCTTTCTAGGCATATATGAAACTGCAGCTGCTATAGGAGTGGGACCTCTTTTTGCATTACATAAGATGAAAAAATACATTCATTGCAGAATGAAATATATTTGCTTTGATCTTGTTATGGTGAGAAGGGCTAGAATGGGCATAAAGTTCCGTTCATCATCTATTTACCATTAAGGCATTAAACAAGATAACCCCATGTCTTGTGCAGTGAAAGCTGTGGATCAGGAAACAGTTTCCAAGAAGGACACGCTTTTCTGGAGATACTCTGTATTCAAAACCAAACACCCCGTGTCCAATGCACCTCGTATATTTCCAACCCAACATCTCCATTTGTGTTTCCCAGAACTACAGTTAAAATGAAATATTAGCTCATGTTGGGTGATGTTTAAGAGCATCCCATGAAATAGTCTGTCAGCTGTGAGCTTTCTAGAATAGTGTGGGGTATCATAACATCTGCCAGTGTGGATAAAGTCACCTCCAGCCCCCGCAGGTCTGGCAACCTAAAAAATGATGGCTTTACTTACCAAGTGGCATCCACTTGAGGTTCTTGAAGGGTGGTCAAGATCAATATCCATTATATGTGTATAAATAACATTCAAAGCCAAAATATCAGGAAAAAATCTACATTTACACATTCATATTCATAGCTTATTATCAGCTCTAAACTAGAAGAGATGTTCTTCACAAACTGAAACTGTTATAGACTATACACTTCCATGAGGTCATTGCTGCTATTAATGATAGGTCCTCAGATGAGTTGTTGCTACATTATTGTCAACAGCTCAGAGAGACTGCACCTGTCTCTTTTCCTTTGTGTTGTCCCTAGTGTTTAGTGGCTACCCATGAACATGCTACTATTCTACAACTCTACTTTCTAAAAACAGAATTTAAAACTGTGTGAGCGTGATACCTCTGTTTTGGCATCACAACTGATGACCTGCTTAGGAAAAGCTGCTAGATTGGACCGCTTATTCAAAAATCTGCCATAAATACCTATTTTAACTGGTATAAAAGATTTTAATGTGAAAGTAGTTACTAATATTGATAGTTCCAGGGTTCACATTATCTGCTTGTTACTGCATTATGAGTGCATTAGCAAGATATCCAAGAGTCCTTAAAAAACAGTTTTATCTTGCTCACATTGATGGTTGTCAAACTGTGATACGATTTCTTAGTGGTCAAGGAAGGGGCATTTGTATTAACTGACCTAGCTTTGACTTGTGCCTCTACAACTAACTAGTCATGTAATTTTGGATTTAAATTTGATTTAAACAGGAGGAACTCTTCTAATTCAAACTTTAGAATACCCAACTTTAATTAACTTAAAAGGGAAAAAAAAATGTTGGTGACATTATGAGAACACAGAAAGGCATCAGTGAAGCTAAATGGAAGGGTTGGATCCAGACATCTCCCTGTTATATCTCTCTTTCCTTTCTTTGTCTCAGACTCTCTTTCAGTATAGACAGGCCTTTTCTATGTAGGAAAAAATATGCCATGGATCGTGTCTAATGTATAAACATAGAATTTTAAATCAGAAATGCAGAGAAAAAAAATTTTCTTGCCAAACTCAAGCCAGAGAAATGCACAAGGATGACTCAGGTCTGGCTGGAGAAAATGTCCCTCCATGAAAAAATTGGAAAATGATGGGAATGTTACAACCAAAGCCCCGAATCTCCTTTGGCTAGTGATGCATCTTTTTTCAGTAGAAGAAAGGTATAGAAAGAAATGCTGGATTGAGGTAATTTCCACTTTTATTTCCCCTCAGCTTCCTCATCTGTAAATTGGAGATAATGATACTTATTCCAGAGTTTCTGTCAGATGTCAATGGCATCACGTGTGTGATCCTTAGCATGGAGTAGAACCAATAAACAGTAACTATTATTATGAATTCATGTTGAAGAAGGCATATGAAATAATTTTCAGTGGCATGATCAGTCCTTTTATTACGTAAGATGAGACATAGTTACATCATTTAAATCTCATCATAAAACAGATACCTTTGACATTATTTTTGACATACCTTTCGGGATGCCTGGGTGGCTCAGCTGCCTTTGGCTCAAGTCATGATCCCAGCGTCCTGGAATCGAGTCCCACATCGGGCTCCTTGCTCGGCAGGGAGCCTGCTTCTCCTTCTGCCTCTGCCTGCCATTCTGTCTGCCTGTGCTCGCTCTCTCTCCTTCTCTCTGACAAATAAATAAAATCTTAAAAAAAAAAAAAAAACAGGTACCTTTCTTAGACTTAACTCTTTGATCTGCTAAGCATATTTATGTGCTTTTATGGTGTTGTTCAAGTTTATTCATCTTCAATAATTGTGAAATATTTACCTGTGTTCCTGGTGACATGTTAGTTTTCATTTCAATGGTTTATTTAATAATATTTATTGGTCCCTTAAAATCTTTGAATCACTGTACATTTTAAAAAATGCTGTTAGTGCACCAAAAAGAAATCTAACATTTTTAACATGAAATATGAAACAAAAAGTGGATGCATTTTTAATGAAGATAGAAAACATCAAATTGACAACTCATTCAAAGGAGACATTAACAATGATTTGCTTATTATTAATGAATCCTATCTATTATATACACTCATAATTTTGGCAACAAATATTTAGTCACTTGTTACTGTACATAAGGAATCAATAATAATCATCATAATAATAGTAGCAGAAAAATAAAGTCACTCTTTAGTAAACGTGTCTTGTATGTCAGAGGCTATGTTAAGTTCTTTACACATAGTCCTCTGTTTTCTCTCAAGTTCTATGGATTTAGGTATTATTATTTCTTCATTTTAATATTGAGCAAACTGAGGCCCAGATTAAGTAACTTGTCAAAGTCACCTAAGCCAGTTAATATATTTGAATACAGCTCTATCTGAGTCTAAAGCCTATACTGCTACAATAAAGCACCGAGAAAGGGCTTATAACTGAAAACACCAGGGCTGGTGCATCTGTACGTTGTTTCTAAGATCCTTCCTGTAACCCATTCTGACTACCTCTCAATTCAAACCACCAGGCTCCAGGGAAGGTAATTAAGAGTTATGACTTCAAGGGACTTCCTGCTAGGTCACCAGCTGGATTTCCACGTGCTAACAAAGATAATGTGAAATGTAAATACAAAACATAATTAGGCAAAAACGGGTGTTTAAGTTCAGAGCAAAGGGCCCAATTTGCTGAGAATATGCACAATGACAACCAATTACCCATGTGGAATGTGCTGACACAATTATTTCCCACCATATCAGACACATGCCATTGCTTATAAAATCTTCTGTTCTTGATTTTTACATTTTTTTTTTAAAGTGCCATTGCTTTCCAAATTAAAAAGACTTTAACAACGAGGTAAAGCATGCATGTCGTGGTCCTCTACTTATATAATTTCTGTCTATTCTATTTGTAATCTCTTTCGACTCTAACTTGGCTTTCTTGTCCTACTACTGGCACCTTACCCCACCAAAGTGATATGAAGTGTAGGACCAGCATTTTCAACCTGTTTTACAGAACAAAAATTCTACAGGACATAATTGGCAGTGTAGCAGAGCCATAGTTAGCGAGTTTTAAAAGACTGGGAGATGTTTGGAAAGATTTTGCAAAACTTCTCAAGGATATTGATATACAAATAAGTATATACAGAAAGATAATACAAATTCAGTGTTTCCTAGATATAGCTGGCCTGGAAATGGTCCTTTTTGGAACATCTGGCTAGCCAGTGGTCCATTACACTCTGAAGGAAACACTGATCAGAAGCACTTCAGGGTGCTTGACTTGCCTCTGTGTTTGAAGAGTCAAACACAGAGGCATCCTCCATGTTCTCATTCTGTTAACAGATTTAGCTGTCTGTAATTAATATGCATTGCGACCTATATAGGTAACACATATTATGTACTTAACTATGTGAGACGTTCTCAGCTAAGAACTTTTACTTGATTCAACTCAAAGGGAATCTTCTGACATACTGTTGTTAAACCCATTTTACAGATATGGAAATTGACCTTTTGAGAGGTTACAGAAAGTGTCCAAGGTCACCTGGTTATTTAATTAATGGTAGAGCGGAAATAGGCCTCAGGTTACCTGATTCTCTTGTCAGAGTTCAAGCTCCTTATCAAAGTATATAAAGGCCTCATGTTCTAAACCCACCTTACTTTAGACTCTGATACTGAGCTACCCCCCTTTCTTATCTTATTCCCTACATCAGTCATTCAGTAATAGAGTATTACTAATGTATGATTCTACTGTAATGCAAGTGAATGTATGTATGCTTTAATTATTAAATAGTGAAGATTTTTTTAATTATTTGGATCATTAACCTTCTTAAAAATACTTTAAATTCTATCTTACAATGAACTTAATACAAAACTCTGTAAACTGTAAATATATGTAAGTGTGCACACATATGTTGCTCTATGTGTGAAGATAAGAGTAGCAAATATGTATGAACAAAAATATTACAATTGACTTTTTGATCTCATCAGCTTTAATCAATTTTGGAAACAGAATGCATTTTTTGCTATTTAATCCAAACTTTCCATAAAGGGATTGTGGAATTACTAGCTGCACATTCCCCATGTTGGTTTACATAGGTCCTTTCCTAGTATGATTGATATCACATACCAGGAGAACTTTGAGAAATTTCAGTATTGGGCAGTTTTTTTCATATGATGCAGAGAAACTTCAAGCACTGTCTCTGGAATTGCTGAATATCCATGGGAAAACAAACAAACAAGGTGTTTGAAAACAATTCAAAGAAATAATGATAAAATGTATTATGTGTCCTAGTATGTTTTTTTTTTTTTAAAGACTTTATTTATTTGACAGAGAGAGATCACAAGCAGGCAGAGAGGCAGGCAGAGAGAGAGGAGGAAGCAGGCTCCCTGCTGAGCAGAGAGCCCGATGCGGGACTCGATCCCAGGACCCTGAGATCATGACCCGAGCCAAAGGCAGTGGCTTAACCCACTGAGCCACCCAGGCGCCCCGTGTCCTAGTATGTTAAGGGATTTTTGTTTTGTTTTGTTTTTAGGACAAAAATAGATTTATTAATTGCAATGTGTGTCATTCTTTCTCTGAAAAGCTTAGGAGTTGACAACTAGTGAGGTGGATAAAATAAGGTTGCCATTACAATAACAAAAAATGCTCTCTGGGGAAAGCGAAGCTTTCATCCACAGATGAAGCACAAAACATGGTTTTGGTATTTCTTGCTATAGATAGTAAATTCAAACTCTATGAGGGCAGGAAATTTTGTGTGTGTGTTTGTTTGTTTCAGGCACTTAGAACAGTGCTGCCCTATTGTAGCCTCTCAAAAAGTGTTTGCTGAAGTTGAATATTTAAGAACAACATAACAGACTAAGATAAAATATATAAATTGTGAGAAAAGAAAAATTATTAGTTAGGAAATGATTTGTTCAGAGTTATACTTAGGAGTTCTTACAAAGAGGGTTTCCTTAGTGTGATGGTTCCCAAAATTTATCCCCAGACCAGCAGCACCAACAGCACCTGGAAATGAAAATTCTTGGGACCCACCTCAGACCTCCTGAATTGGAAACTCTAGGGGTGGGGGCAAATAATTTTTATTTAACAAACAAATAGGAGGTTCTAATGCACCAAAGTTTGGGAACCATGGCCTGCTCAAGTCATAAACAATCACATTCAAAGGGAACTCATGCTCCGGGAACAAGTATGTAAATCTGAATCCACCCTAGATAATGTCACTTGTCCTCAGATGAAGCAGAGGTCTTTGATGGTCTTTGGACATGACGGTGAAAGCAATTATGTAACAGAACATGTGACCTGGAAATCTTATTATTTAAGACTATGCTTTGGATAAGGACAAAAGTCACTGAATTTGATTGATCTACTCTTAAAAAGAACTTATTCAAAAGGATACATCTCTCTGTATCTTTGAAGAAAGATTCCCAGAGATACTTAATGTCACTTCGATCCTTGAACCTGGTAAATAATCTGGTTTGATGCTGCTATAATTTTCACCAGACTCCCTTTAATATCCTTATCCACTCACTCATCTAAGTAGTCAATCAACAGGGAAAATATTAAGGGTTTACTACATGCCATGCATAGTGTTAGGTGCTGAGATTACAACTGTAAAACAAAGAACAGACGTGTTCTCTGCCTCCATAGAGCTTACTATCCAGGGGATGAAAACAATGTCAGTTAAATCAATAAAAACATGTAAAATCTCAACCACAGCTACAAAATTACATCTCATTCCCATTGATGCTCTGTACTATAAGAACATGTAATAGTTGGATTTTCCATTAAAGGTCATGAAAAACTTTCCTGAGATCTGAGATCTGAAGGATAAAATTTTTCTTGACTTTTGTATTCATTATCAATTTCCACTTTCTCTGAACACCTAATAGTTAAATAATACAGCACCGTTCATTGACCTTCTATAGTTGAGTTGCAAATAACCTAGGATAATTTTTTTCAGTTTCATTCTTCTTATGTATTCTTAATCTCCTATAAGATACCATGATACCATGGTATCACACTGATAGGTCAAAGTCCCAACAGGAATGATATGCACTTAATTAAGGAAACTATAATGAAAAGATCCATTACAAACGCTTGTCTAGGATTCCAGAGCTAACAAGAACTGGGAACTGTTACCACCCCTAGATGTGAAGGGGAAAGGGAGAGCATGGTCATTGGAACCCAAACACAGAGGAATATAGCTCTAAGATGGATGCCTAACAGAAGATCTGGGCAAAGAGTAGAAACCACAGCGAACCCTAACCTATGATCCAATAAGTAGTGAGTTTGGGAAAATATACCCAGCTTTACTTCTTACTCTCTTCCCACTTTCTAATTTTCTTCCAGGGCTTTCCATTGACTATCCCAGAAAAAATCTACAAGGAAAGGGGATCTAGTTGAGAAGGTAAAAGCCAGTTTTCAGGAACACACCATAGGATGGAGAAGGGTGAAGAGTGAATCTGGAGACATAAGTGGAGAATATCCAACATAATCAATACTAAATTGCTGGTTATAAAATGTTAAATGATGATCTTGAGGCTTGGAAAGTTTTTTTTTTTTTTTTAAAGATTTTATTTATTTATTTGTCAGAGATAGAGCACGAGCGAAAGCGAGCACAGGCAGACAGAGTGGAAGGCAGAGTCAGAGGGAGAAGCAGGCTCCCCGTGGAGCAAGGAGCCCGATGTGGGACTCGATGCCAGGACGCTGGGATCATGACCTGAGCTGAAGGCAGCTGCTTAACCAACTGAGCCACCCAGGCGTCCCAGAGGCTTGGAAAGTTTTTAACTGTAACCTAAAGTCAGGAGTCATTTAACCTTTCTGAACAAAAATCCCAGGTCCAGACTAATAAGTTTATGGGGTTCAAAGTCTGGAAATTATTTCTTTTTTAATCTTTTCCAACTACATAGCACTCCACTGTCTTTGTGTTTCTGATTTTTACCAAGTAGATAGCTAGCAAGCCTTTGTATTTCAACGATAAGGGAGAGAGGAGAGGCTTTTCTTCATACTTACTAGAGCAACACAGGAAAGCAGTAAGAAGAGAGATTCATTGACACAAGCATCTTAATGCATGATAAAAAACTACTGTAATTTTTAAATTTATCAAACTCTTCATGATGGTTGAGTACAAAAATATTAACTATAATCATGTAATAATCTTCTTTGGAAAAGAAAATTTTGCTTCTGTTTGGTGGAACACAGAACTTCAAAAGAAGCATAATCTTTACAACTCAACCAATGAATTAAAGGCTATGAAGAGGTAAAAAAAAGTTTTTATGAGCTAATTTCTTATAATACTTTCTTCCAAAGTCAATATTTAATTTTGTTTGCCTAACTTTTTTGATATCACAGTTCAACATCTCTGTCTATTCAACAAAAAAGATGTTTTGAAATTTGATTTAGATTTCCATTCAACAAATAGAGACATCTAATGTCAATTGAGCATCATTTATGTACTAGGCACCATGTAAAATACGTGAGAAATTTGAGAAAAAGTGTCCTCAAGTAATATTAGAAATTCATTGGAATTTTTTTTTTCCTTTGGGGAATAGGAGGGCTATACAGATATCTAAGACACAGGTAATATGATGAGGCTTTAAAAAGGTAAAATCTGAGGAGTCTTATTTTGTGTGTTCTTAATTAATAATGCTTTAACAGTTGTTTTCAGTCTAAAGATGTTTTCATGTTTATTATCTCATTTGTGCTCATAAACGTGATGAGTTCATTCCAACATAATTATAATTCTCACTTGTAGAAGAAGAAACTAAGGCTCAGATCAGGGAGGTAATAAGAGGTTGAAACCAGACTGTTTGTTTTTTTGTTTTAATCTACTCACTTATCTTAATTCATCATGCCTCTTCTCAAAGGAAAAAAAAAAAATGACTAGCTGTATCTGTGAGGATGAGAAAACAGGACAGTATAATAAACAGGATGAATTCATCCAAGTGTAAGCCTACCTACATCAGTGCTAAAGGCGTATATGCTAGGTTTTCTAAAATATGGGCCATTTTCTCTCTCCTATCTGGAACAAGAAACATCTCCCCCTTCACCTTGCCCAGAATGGGAGCATTAACCATGTGTCAGGACAAATTTCAACAGCAGTCATTACATTTTTGATTCTGTGTATCCATTAAATCACTGCCATGTTCCCAACCAAGAGAGCAGCTCCTGTATGGCAAAAGAAGTGACCCCCAGCTTTCTATCTGTCTGAGTCTGTTACTCATAAAAGTGCTTGGGGCGCCCTTCCAGGTGGCAAAGCATGTTTGTAAGGACAAGCTCATTTCCTGTGAGCAGTCACGGGCATGAAAGCCCCTGTGCAGAGATTTCCACAGAGATACTCTCCTTGGCAAAGAAAATGCCTCCCCTTCCCTCCCTCCTCTGCTTCCTGGAAGTGTTGAGGGAAACTGGCATCTGGAAGAGAGCGTGAATGCTATCTCCGAGCTCTGTTCGCTGGAGAATACCGCCAGTGGGACTCCTGCCACATTAATTCTAGCCTTTTCTATATAGTCTTTACACTTCCCAAGGCTCTAAGGAGCAATTAGCACCGGCCACTGCCTCTGATGGATTCATTCATAGAGACCTCATTCCGAAACTTGTTGGTTATTATTTGGTCTCCAAAAACACACTTTCTCTCCCTTGATTAAGTACTTGGCAGGAATATAAGCTGTATTGCAGTGGATTAATGACAGATATTAGCTACATTTTTAAAATAAACTTTTATTTGAAATTTATCAAAATACAGAAAGTTTCTCAAATCGTAATAACACCACATAAACACACCATGGACCCACCACCCACGTCAAAAAAAAAAAAAAAAAAAGCATTGCGGGCATCCCTTGTTTAATTGTGCTTTACTTTATTGTATCCTGCAGAGATTGCTTTTCCTTGCAAATTGAAAGTCTGTGGCAACCTTGCCTTGAGCATGTGTATCGGTGCCATTTTGCCGACTGTATTTGCTCACTTTGCATCTCTCTGCCACATTTTGGTAATTATCTTAATATGCCAAAATCTTTCATTATTATTATATTTGAATCACTATAATCTCACGGTAAAACTTGAACAGATGAGCTTCTTATGAGTGAGTGATGAAAGTGGTGAAGATGCTATGAAGGCTGTTGAAATGACAAGAAAGGATCTAGAAAAGCGCCCACACTTGGTTGATAAAACAGCGGTAGGGTTTGAAAGGATTGAATCCAATTTTGAAAGAAGTTATGCTGTGAGTAAACTGCTATCAAATGGCTTCGATTTGAGAAAGGGAGAGCTGATCAATGTGGAAAACTTTGTCCTCTTATTTTAAGAAATTCCCACAGCCACCCCAAGCTTCAGCAACAACCACCCTGATCAGTCGGCAGCCGTCAACACTGAGGCAAGACCCTCCACCAGCAAAAGAGATTAACACTCGCTGAAAGCTCACATGATGGTTAGAGTTTTGGGCCATAAACTGTTTTAAATTAAGTTATGCATAGTGTTTTTTTTAGACATACTATTATTGCCATTTAATAGACTACAATATAATGTAAACTTTTTTCGATTTATTTATATATTTTATTTTATTATTGTTTTAAAATATTTTATATATTTATTTGTCAAAGAGGGAAAGGGTAAGAGTGAGAGAGCACAAGCAGAGGGAGTGGTAGATGCTGGGATCATGACCTGAGCATAAGGCAGTTGTGTAACCCACTGAGCCACTCAGGTGTCCCTTTATTTATCTGTTTTAGAGGAGGGGACAGGCAGAAGGAGAGGGAGTGAGAGAATCTCAAGCAGATTCTCCACTGAACAGGGAATCCGATGAAGGAAGGGCTTGATACCATGAAGCCATGAGATCATGACCTGATCTGAAATCATGAGTTAGACACCCAATCAACTGAGCCATCCAGGCGTCCCATAAACATAACTTTTATATGCACTTAGAAAGCAAGAAACACACTTGACTATTGTGATGTTTTCTTTACTGCAGTGGTCTAGAACTGACTCCATAATATCTCTGTCGTGGGCTAGAAACACTCATGTAGTTTCTTCACTGTTACTATACTCCAGGGATAACCACCATCCTCACTTCTAATTCCATAGGTTAGTTTGGCCTATTTTGACTTCTATACAAGTAGAATGATGCTGTATGTCATCTGTTTCTTCGTTTGCTCATTGTTGTGTTTGCAGGACTCATTCATCTTCTTTTGTATAGAGCAGTGATTTGTTTATTCATGCTCACTGTTGAATGGTAACCCATCATAAACCTTCTTCTGTATGACTTCAGTTAATTGTATGTATGTAATTATGTTGCCTATGTAATTAGGAATAGAACTGGTAGGTTAGAGGATATGTGTATTTTTAGCTTTGGTAGATTCTGCCAAAATTTTTTTCCAAAGTGATCTTACTAAATGACACTTCACATCAGATTGAGAATTCCAGCAGTCTGTGTTGTGTGAGGATTGGGGGCTGGTTAGCCTTTTCTCATGTAAGCCATTCTGTGGGTTGTGTAGTGATAGTTCATTGTGTTTTTAGTTTGTGTTCCTTTAATCATGATAATATCCAATCTTTTCCATATACTTATTGGTATTTATATATTCTCTTTTGTAAATGTCTTTTGTTCAATTTTTTTTTCCTTAGGTTGGTTATTTTTCTGTTATTATGATAGAAGTTCTTTAGATATTTTCAGTGTAAGTCCTCGTAGGATATATGTATAATAAACGCCTTCTCCCACTCTGTGTTCTGATTTTTGTTATCGTAATAATTTTTTTTTTTTTTTGTAAGCTGGAGTTTTTCATTCCAAGGTAGTCTTATTTATTTATTTATTTATTTATGGTTGGTGCTTTTTTATTTTTTTTTTTAAGAATTTATTCACTTGACAGAGAAAGGTCACAAGTAGGCAGAGAGGCAGGCAAAGAGAGAGAGAGAAGAGGAAGCAGGCTCTCTGCTCTCTTCAGCTATGAAGATGTTCTCTTACACTTTTTTTTTCTTAGAAAGTAGCAGATGAGGGTTTTCTTTTTTTAGGAAAATCTAGGGGTCAAGCTTCATATTTTTACCACAAGGATTCCCAGTTCGCCAACTCACTTAGCTCTGTCTATGAAATCCAAAACAAAACAACCAAAAAATACCCTTCCCTGCAGCATCTCAGCATAGCTTTTGTTATAAATCAGGGGATTATATACATATTAATCTGTGTCTGAACTTCTTTTCCATTGATCTAGGTAACCCTGCTTCAATATCACATATTCTTAATTTATATGGCATTATATTGTATATTAAGTCTTGATGTCTGATATTATAAGCCTTCCAGCTTTATTATTCTTTAAGATTGTCTTGGTTATTCTGGCCTGTTTCATTTTAATAAAGCTTTTGCATCTGCTCATCAATTTCTACAAATACACACAGATATACATATGCACAAATTCAAAACCTGCTGAAATATTTTATTATTACTGCCTTGAATCCATAGCTCAATGGGTACAGAATTAGTATCTTTACATATGGAGTCTCCCAAACTTTGAAAATGGTAAATATTTTATTTATTGAGGTTTTTATATGTTTCTCTCAGTAAGTGTTTAAATTTCATGGGTAAAATTCTCACACATTGTCATTAGATTTATTCCTATGTTATTCCTGTCTTTGCTCTATTTTTACACTGTTATAAATAGTATCATTTAAGATCTAATTTCCTGATTTTTAGTTCCTGGTTTAACAGAATACAATTTATTTTTGTATATTGACAAACTAAAAAAAACCCACTACCTTGAATTAAGCTTAATATAAAATTTCTAGATTATTTTGGATTTTCCTCAAAAATAATAATGTAGTTTGTAAACAAAAGGAAGTTTTATTTCTTCCTTTCATTCCTTATGCCTTTTATCAAATATCCCATTTTTGTAACTATTATGGCTCATGAAATATCCTCCTTTATCACCTCGTAATTATGATTATTATACTTATTACCAGTCTTATCATTGTTGTTGTACTATATACTCTGTTCATTGGAATCTGCCCCCACACTTACTTTTATCACTGCTTTTTATCCTTCCTACATGCCTTTTTTCCTATCTGAGCCAATTTTTCTTCTGCCTGAAAAAAATTCCTCTCTAGTGTGGGTTTACTGGTGACAAGCTCATTCACATTTTCTATGCCTAAAACTGTCTTTATTTTGTCATGACTTTAAGTTGTTTTACTGTACCATCATGCAGATGAGTAATAGCCTCAGTAATAGTAATGGTAATAATAGCATTTCCACTGTAGTTTCTGTTGAAATGTTGGATGTCAGATTGTTGTTGATGTGAAGCCATCATGTCCCTCCACACCCATCCTCTGCAGCTTGTGAAACTTTCTCTCTGATGTTGGAAATCAGCAGCAATAGTTCAATGAAGTGCTTTGGGGGCTGGTAATGTTAGTACCTTTCTTCAGTCTGGGGAAATTCTTGCCCATTTCTTTCCAAAGATTGCTTTTACTCTATTCTTTCACTCCTATACTTCTGGATCTCCAAATACAAACACATTTCAGTTTATACCAGTCCTATTTATCTTTTATGTCCTTTTATATATTTCCCACTTTTTTTCACTCATTTATTTATAATTTCTACCTCTGCCGTGGGGCTCGAACTCATGACCCACAGTTCGAGTGGGTCTCTTGACTGAGCAAGCTCTGCTCTCTTGACTGAGCAAGCCAGGCATGCCTATATTATTCATGTTTTTGCTCACCCAGGCTCAGACTGTAAATTTTCAGGCAGCTCATCTTTCATTTGTCTAACCATCTCTCAGATTCTGATATGCCTCATCTATTGAATTTTGAATTTCAATTACTATAGTTTTTAGGTTTAAAAATTTCATTAGAGGGGCACCTGGGTGGCTCAGTGGGTTAAAGCCTCTGCCTTCGGCTCAGGTCATGATCTCAGGATCCTGGGATGGAGCCCCATGTTGGGCTCCCTGCTTGGCGGGGAGCCTGCCTCCCCCTCTCTCTCTGCCTGCCTCTCTGCCTACTTGTGATATCTGTCAAATAAAATTTTTTTAAAAAAATTTCATTAGATTATCTTTCACTGATTTAAAAAAAAATTTTCTTTCTCTTCAAAATGAATATCCATCACCCCATACATTTTTCTGAGCATACTAATAACAATTATTTTAAAGCCTGTATCTAATTAATGGATTATCTGTTTTTTTCTTTTTCTTAATCTTATTTTTTGGAATGCCTAGTGACTTTCAATTGAATGCAGATAAAATGTGATAAATTGTAGAATTTTAGAAGAGCGTCTTCTTTCTACAGAGATAGTTCATGTTATTTCTTGCAGATCAGCTGGAAAGGGCCAGATAGCCTTAATCTAATCAAGGAAAGAACTGACTGGGGTATTTTGCAGTGTTTTTAAGACTGCATCAGCCTCGAGTGCTTTTAAGTTTAGTACTTCTTGTGTTTCAGCAGAAAGCCTAGGATTTTAATGGGCTGGGTCCTGAACTACTTCTCATGTGCTATTACCAAGCATGCCTCCTGATTGGAGACACTCAGGATTTATTGCAAACATTCCAGGCCTTTATGGATAAGTAACAATAGTAGTTCAAACACTTTGAAATAAGGAGTCAGTAGCTAAGGTTAGTTCTGTATTGACTATCAAGGTAATGAGAGCAATATGAGTCATTCTATGAAATACATTAACCAGGGGCAGCTGGGTGCCTCAGTGGGTTAAAGCCTCTGCCTTCTGCTCAGGTCATGATCCCAGGGTCCTGGTATCGAGCCCTGCATGGAGCTCTCTGCTCGGCAGGGAGCCTGCCTCCCCCTCTGTCTCTGCCTGCCTCTCTGCCTACTTGTGATTTCTGTCTGTCAAATAAATAAATAAAATCTTAAAAAAAAAAAAAAGAATGAACCAAAAAACCCTCTAATATGTTAATACTGATTTATAAGGATTTATTCATATGGAACTTATTCCATATGAATGGAAGTGGAAAATAATGGAAATTGATCAACGTTTCAGTGATTATTACAGAAATATAACAATGTAAACTCATGTACTCAGGTAAATTTTCTATAAAATTTAAATAAAAAATCTGAGTTTGAAAATTTAGAAATTGACATGAATCATGGCATTTTGTGGTTTCAACTTCTATTCCCTCCTTGAATGAAAGGTAGAAGAGTTTTTGGTTAAACTCACAAGTGAACATGAAATCTGAAATCCAGCTTCTTAAAGTTTCACATGCAGTCTGGGACTAGAATGGAAAATGCAGGAAAAGACATACCATATTGTTGAATCAAATTCACCCAAAGGTTAGAAAGTATTTTATAAGTAGGTAATTGATGAATTTTCAAGATCTGCCTTTGTAAATATACTAAGGTGACTAATTATTTCAAATGATTTTAAAATGATATGCAAAGAAGTCAGAGATCATTTGTAGAGAATGAGACTGCATGGCCCAAGGCCCCTCAATTAGCTCTTGAATATGTGAAATTTTAGATTTAGTTGTTATCTCCTGTAAGATTAATAATTGCTTTTCAGATAACAAGAAGCCTTTTATATTGTAGATAATGAGCATTGGTTTTCATCAACACAAAGGCGAGAAGATGAAAAAAGTGGATTGAATTTACCTGAATAGAGTTATTAGATGAGCTAACATGTAGAACTTTCCCAAAATAATGGGAAATGTGTTCTGAAAAAAACATCCTAAGGGTGGTCACACAGCTCTTCCATATACAACAGACTAAATTCTATCCCTAATGAATAAAGTCCATTTTGGAGTTTAAACTTTTTTTTTTTTTTTTTTTTTTTTTTTTTTTTTTTTTTTTAAGGAACTTGAAGAAGCAAGAAAGGGATGGGTGGCCTGAGAAGAGCACGTATCTGAAGCTGAAATTCTGTTTCACCATTTACAAGCTGTGTGACCTTTGATAAAACATTTATAAACTCTAAGTCTCAGTTTCATCTGTTACAAGATGGAGGTAAAGAGTGACTTTTTTGTATGTTTGTTCTATAATTTAGTAAATGAATTTTCAGGACATGATACATAATCATAGTTTAATATGTAAAGAGAGCTTACATTTAATCCTCATAACTACACTGTTATAAAGATGTTATTCCACATTTTCAGTATTCCACATTTTCAGAGGAAGAAATTAGGCACAGAGATGGCATGCTACATGCCTAAGGTCACACAGTTAATAAGTAATAGAGCCAGGATTTGAATTCAGGCAATCTGGCTTGAGAGTTCATGTTTTATACCACCTTTCTGAATAGACATTCATTAACAATAGATGTTATATTGATACTTGTTCATTTATTATGAGCATGCTAAAAAAGACACATGAACTAATTGATAGTGACATAGCATTTGGTTGTTGCGATAAGGGGACCTTCTGACATTTATGAGAGGAGGTGCTGCAAGCCTCCCATTAACCCCTTGGAAGAATGAAGTGATACATTTGGTCATTCTCCCTATGCTAGTTCATCCCTGTGTAATAAGTACAATTATTTTCACTCCTCTTTATCTTACTCTGCTTGCTGTTATATCCTTTCCTGCATTTCAGGGAATTAAAGCTAAAATTAGGATTTTGGTTCAAAAGACAGGACAACATTCTCCATGTTGTTCCTAAGGCTTCAACTTTCTCCCCTTTTCTTCCTTGATCTGTGCATTTTTACCTAACACATGTTTGGAAAACTCAATTTTCTAAGTTTCTCATTGCAGAGCATCTCTTCATGAATATGATGTAACCGTATGTCAACAGCCTATAAGTATAATGCAAATATTGTTTAAGAAAAAAATTAATTAAAAGTATAACATATATATAAACATGCAGAAGTTGTGAGAATATAGCCTGATGAATTTTTATAAACTGAACTCTCTTGGAACAAAAAACCAGATCAAGAGAGAGGACATTACCAGCACTGTCAGACCCCAAATGCACCATATTTCCCCTCCAATTATTTCCCCCACTCCTGCCCTATAACATTAGAAGTTACTTTGCTTGTATTGATTTTATTTGTATTTTTTAAGATTTTATTTATTTATTTGAGTAAGAGAGAGGAGACAGAACACAAGCAGGGGTAGGGTCAGAGGCAGAAGCAGACTCCCTGCTGAGCAGGGAGCCTGGGCAATATTCCATCCTAGGACCCTGGGATCATGACCTGAGCTGAAGGCAGACACTTAACTGACTGAGCCATCCAGGCACCCACTTGTATTGATTTTATATAAACAGAATCATGTATATTTTCTATTTATACATAGTTTCCTTTGTATAGTGTGTGAAGTTATCTACATGGCTACAGGCAATTGCAGTTTATCCATTATCATTGCATAGAAAATCACTGTGAATACCCCCCAGTATACATAGTCATTGTACAATTGGAAGACTTTTGAGTTGTTTCCACTTTGAAACTACTAAGAATAGTCATGTTATAAACATCGTTTTGCATATATTAAGGAAATATATATACATATATATTTCTGTTGGTTATATGCTTATATGCCCAGGAATAGAAGAATTGCTGGGGCATTGGAAGTTTCATTACTTTTAAGATAATTTATTTTGTAGAACATTTTTTAGGTTTTCAGAAAAATTGAGAAACTAGTGGACAAACTGCTAATATACCCCACGGTCAATTTCTCCTATTGATAACATTGTATATTATTATAATATATTTATTACAATTGATGAAACACCATTGATACATTATTATCAACAAAACCCCATGATTTATCTAGCTTTCCTTAGATTTAACCCTATTTTATTTTCCTGTCCCAAGACCCCATCCAGGATTTCACATTACATTTAGTTGTCATGTCTACCTATGTTCTTCTTAGCTGTGGCAGTTTCTCAGACTTTCCTTATTTTTGTTGACTGAATTTTAAGGAGTACTGACTAGATGTTTCCAAGAATGTCCTTCTAATGAAATTTTTCTGTTATTTTTCTTTTGATAAGACTGGGGTTATGGGTTATTGGAAGAATTTGAAAATAAGGTGCCATTTTATTGTATCATATGACATGTATATCATATTAACATAATATGACTGTTGATGTTGGCCTTTATCCCATGACTAAGGTGGTGTTTGTCAGGTTTCTTCACTGTAAATTTAACCCCTTAATCACCCCCCCCCACTTTCCAAACTAAACACTTTGGAAGGAGGTCAATTCTTAGCTCATACCTAAAGAGTACAGAGTTACGTTCTCACTCATTGAAGGTAAATTATCTCTTCTCCCCAATATTAATTTATTTGATCATTTATTTATATCAGTACACAGTTGTGAATATTTATTTTACACATATTTATAATGGACTCATTTTTTAAATATGAAAATTATAATATTTCAATATCCACATTTCAATATAAGAATCCCAGACAATGGAATGAAATTCTGTTGGGAGACAGTGCTCCAGGGGTGTTTTGTAATTCTGTATATTTTTCAAGAAAAGACACTAACTACCTTTTTGTTCTGGATCACATTTTCAGAGATGCTTAGCCATCAAAGAATCATAGAAAACAGAGATAGTGTTTCCCTCCAGAGCTGGGGGCAGATTATTGTTATTATTTTTACTGTCCGATATAAAAGATTTGGGCTCCCTCAGCTCAGGATTGCTGAGATGTGCTGCTAACCCACTGTGAGTGTAGCATCCGTCTGGGCTTCTTTGTACTGCCTCTGGAACTTGGTGGGGGCGGGAGAAGGTTAACAGGTGCTCATGTTTACTGCTGTGTTGTGAGTAGTAAATTGCTTTCTTTTAGACATAGGAGTCTCATGTCTTATACAAGAATTCATAAAATTGCATTATGCTAACTCATTAGTTTGTGAACAAGGTAAAATCTCAGCCACTCTCAGTTCTTAGTAGCCTCCAACGGAGGACTGTCTTCACATAGGCAAAGTGCTTGCAGACCAGTATGTCTGCTACACTTATCATACTATGTTACAATTTCTGTTTGGCTGTCAGCTCCCCACCTTCCCAGACTGATGGCAACAGTTCTCAGAATCACTTTCAGGAGCCTCAGCTTTTTCCTAGCTGATGCCCCCATAGTGAGCCCAGTGCCTATCTGAAGGGCATTGTTCCTCATTGCTCCCAAATCTGCCATTCCCTGGAGGAAGACCACTGCTGAGCAAAGAGAAGGCGTAAAGAAAATGTCTCCCTTTCTCATTCCAAGTTCCACACAGTAGTATGTGTACTTCAACATGCTTTTTCATTTTTTTTGTTTATTTTTTTAAATTTATTTATTTGATAGGCAGAGATCACAAGTAGGCAGAGAGGCAGGCAGAGAGAGGGGAGGAAGCAGGCTCCCCACTGAGGAGAGAACCCGATGTGGGGCTCGATCCCAGAACCCTGGGATCATGACCTGAGCCGAAGGCAGAGGCTTTAACCCACTGAGCCACCCAGGCGCCCCTGTTTGTTTATTTTTTAGAGAGACCAGTGGCGGGGGTGGGGGGGGAGGGAGAAGGAGAAAGAGAATCCTCAAGCAGATTCCCTGCTCAGTGTGGAGCCCAATGTGGGGCTTGATCTGTGGACTCA
Organism: Mustela nigripes; assembly: GCF_022355385.1. Taxonomy (NCBI): domain Eukaryota; kingdom Metazoa; phylum Chordata; class Mammalia; order Carnivora; family Mustelidae; genus Mustela; species Mustela nigripes. The sequence goes on along the minus strand of NC_081569.1, from coordinate 121,525,817 downwards.
TAGATCATGACCAGAGCTGAAATCCAGAGTCAGACAGACATTAAACCAGCTAAGCCACCCAGGTGCAGCAAACCTGCTTCTTTTATTTAATATTGCCTACAAATCCCATATGTATATGCTTCTCTTCTCTGCATCAAGATTTCAAAACTATTTGGAAATAGCCTAAAAATAGCTACCCCATGATGTTTGTATCTCCTCCTTTGTTCAAGGGCTTACTCTGAAAAATAAAGAAAAGAAAGAGTGTACAATTTGATTTCAGATGTGGCTTTATGTATCATTTAGGATTTTTCTGTTATGAATAGTAAAAACCATGACTGAAATTGACTTAAGTTACAAAATCAATTTACTTTTTTTAACCTATATGGTACACACACACACGCACACAAAAAAAGTCATTTAAGGTTCTATCCAGTAGCTTAAATATGTACTTAGCTTGTTGTTCTTAATGTCAGTCTCTTTCCAGCCAGGAAAGGGTCGGCTTCATCTCAAAGCTGACAACTCGTGTGGCTTCAAGATGTCTGTAAGCAGCTCCTAGGGCCAGATGCTCTCTCTTTTCCTCCTTTATATTTTGTGAATGAAAGAGAACTTGTGTTTCCCTATAAGCTCAAAACAAAACTGCAGGCTTAACTTAGTTGTATGTGTCCATCTTGAACCCATCACTTTGATGTGGGCATCCTTTTCAAAAGATCATTCTAGATCATTGAGGGGATGGGACTAATTTCACTCAAACCTTTGGCAGGTACACAATAGTAGATGCATGCAATGTATACTAAACAGGCAAATGTATTTATTTATTTTTTTTTTTAATTTTTTATTTTTGATAAACATATATTTTTATCCCCAGGGGTAAATGTATTTATTATTGTGATAGAAATCACCATGGTTAGGAAGCCAAGAGGCTCAGCTCTGCTACAAACTAGCTGTGAGACTGTGGGTACATTGTTCAAACTTAGTTAAATGATCATAGGTGTGAGTAAGGTTTATAATTCCTGAACTTCTCTTTCTACACACACACACACACACACACACACACACACACGCACCACTTTTTTTTTTTAACCAGAGCTCACAGTGTTATTTTATATATCAAATGATCTAATAAAAGTAAAAAAAAAAAAAAAGAAAATAATGAAGTATTATATACATTTTATCTCTCAATTGGCATTAAAATACCCTCATTTGTCAGATCTATGAATGAGGCCAACTGCTCATAAATTATCCAGTAATCATCGATCACCTTCAAATATTGCAGCATTAAAGTTTTTTTTTTTATTTTTTCCTTGTTGTCCTTCCGATTTTCATGCAATTATCAGATATTTTCTGCTCAGACAGTAAAATCTGTTTCTCAAACTCCAAGGAAACGATTACTTAGAGCTCACCACACACAGAAAGAGACAACATGCTTATGTATGAGATGGATAGAAGGCAGCATCAATCAATATTATAATGCCAGTCATACAGGAGAAAATAAATACTAGGTGATTTGATTACTCTTTCTCCCAAGTATCAAATGCTCTTTAAAGTTTCTTACTGAAATCACTCTTTATCTTTCCCATTAGATAAGGTATCGGTGGCAGCCAAGAAAGTAATGGTTTTGTACGTGGCGTCCGATAAACAGAGCTTAAAAGTTTATTATCAAACATATTGCACGCTGCAATAAAAGTGATCTATGCTCCTGGAGCGTATTCAGCACACAGAAAAATGCTGAAGGGCCAAGATGGGTGTTTGTCAACCCCTTGGAAAAGCAGCTCTTCACAGAAGGAAACATCAGCTTGCCGGAATACATTCTTTCACTCTCAAATACAAAATCAGTTCCAATTGAAAATGCTTTAGAGAACATGCTATGCAAATAGAATGGATTTAGCATTTACCGAATGAATCAAATCTGGGCTCTGTGCAAGGGCCCGGATCTGGATGTACATACTGAAACCTGAAGACTAATTCCATTAATTTCCTGAAAGTTCTTATCTTTGCAGTCCTGTGGCATTCTTCTTTTTCAAATTAGAAGCGGCACTCTGGTTGCCAAGGAGGGCATTCTTGTTTAGACAGGTGCATTTTTGGCTTGCACAGCGTTTTTTGTTTGTTTGTTTGGTTTTGTTTTTAAGATTTTTTGTTATTTATTTATTTGACAGACAGAGATTACAAGTAGGTGCAGAGAGAGAGAGAGAGAGAGAGAGAGAGAGAGAGAGGAGGAAGCAGGCTCCCCCAGAGCAGAGAGCCCGATGCGGGGCTCGATCCCAGGACCCTGGGATCATCACCTGAGGCTTTAACCCACTGAGCCACCCAGGCGCCCCTTGCACAGTGTTTTTTAAAAGACCTAATAATAAATATATTGAGAACTTTTACACTAAAGGTCAAATATGAGTTTCTCTGGAAAAGTCAAAGCTCTGGCTCTCATGGCTCCTTTTCCTTACAAGGTGACAACAGCCTCCCCTCACAGATAGGACCAGAGCCCACGTAGTCTGGGATCCCCGTGCATCCTGTGGTTTCCTGATGGGAGGCAAAGGGTCAATGGAGATTTGTCCCTGTGCCCACACCATTGATTTTTCTACTGGAGAAATATTATTGCTCTGTGCCCATGTTCCAAAGAGGAAAGGCATGAGAGAAAATATAAAAGGGAAAGGAGTTGTTTTCTTTGTGGAAATGAAGAATATTTCTATCTGTTTGATTAGTAAATTTATTTATTTTTTTTAATTTAGCACCTTCAGGAAAAAAAGCATAACCTCCAACTTGTTTCTCTAATTTACATCAGCACTGCTGTCCTTAAAGCATCTGAGTTTGTAAACTCTATCCTTATTAAACCAAAATTCATGTGAAATGTGTCTTCCTGCCATATCCTATGTATATCTTGTATCCCCCCCTTTACTTCACAGAACTCTCAGTTCCTGGCATGACCTCTTCACCCTTTCACCCTGTCAAAATCACAAGTTTCTTTACTGACAGGTCATGCCCCATTTTCTCTTTGAAGCCTATACCATGTTCATGATGATTGGCAAGTGATGATGAACATGGTGACTTCTCTCCTTTAGGTGACTTACATGTTTAAATTCTTATCTTATCACACCATCAAGTTTACAAACTCTAGAGAAGAAGCTCCAGTTGCTGCATGTTTCCTTTCTGCCTTGTGCATACCCAATATTTTTTTAATTGATTCTTATTCGAGCAGCAGAGAGCAGAGAACTTGTCAGATCTCCAAGGCTGTGTCGGCAAGTTTAAAACAGTGAAGCCAATTGGTGTAATTCTCTTCCCCTTCCTTCTGTTTTTTTTTTTTTTTTTTCCTCCCCTCTTCTCACACAGGCTGAAATAGCATCTAGACACAAATACATCTTACACCCACATCTTGGACCAATCTGGTAATCACCTGGATCCAAACCTGAATGCATGGTATGAATTTTCTCTTATAATAGACAATACAATGAGTAGTTGAACATGTGTAAACATATAAAGCAACTAGAGAAAAGTGATCCCTAAGGAAACAGACTGCTCAGTATGTTTTGAAAACATTCAGCAGGAAGACAATGCCAAAGGGATTTCACTAGGAAATTCCATTTTATTTCCATGGCTTCTTGAGTAGCTAAAATTTAAATATTTGGGTTTGAGGATTTTACGCTTTACTATGTGGCTTCTTATGTTTAGTGTCTGCCTTTTTATAGTATGTCAGATAGAAATGGTCAAGTTCATCCTTTAGCAAAGCACACGCAATAATTCTCATCTTTTGCTGGAGGTTTTTGTTCATGAAGAAAGCCTGCAAATCCCATAAAATGAAGTATTTTCTAGAACTCCTAGGCCTAGTTTGACTCTTTGATCTGGAGAACAATGCCGTCTTTCTTGCCGTATTTGGATATTTGGGATGATTCCATTCCTGGTTCCAAACAGGAATAATTGACATGTACAAAAAAAAAAAAAAAAAGAAAGAAAGAAAAAAGAGAAAAAAAAGCAGCACCATTGAGGACCTCCCAAAAAGTTTGGAGTTTAGGTCCGTGTGGTTTATTTTTATTCTTATTTTACTCAAGCTGGTTTGCCTATTCCATAAGCATATGCACCATATGTGACTGAAGATTGTTAAAAGCTCTTTTAAACAGAAATCCCAGAAAGAAAAAAAAAATGAAATTAAACAGAAAGAAAATGAAATTAGCGGTTCTCTGCAATGTGTGTTTAGAGAGAAAGTCTGACAAGAGAGAATTAATGTGCCTAAATTCTTGGTAGATGCAGTGGTACATTCATAACGGGTGGGGTGCAAGAAATAAATTTAAAAACAATGTTACTCTTTCAAAAACACAGCTCCCTAAATGAGAGCCAAGAATACACACAGAGACCCACTGCCTTGTTTTTCTGATAATTGGGCTAGACTTTACATCATCTGGTAGAATGTGGAAATATGCGATTAAAATCATCTGACATTTTTCTTTGTTCCTTAACATATGGAAGATGTGCAGTCCATGAACATGGATTCAAAATTCCAGAAGCCAGATTTTTATCTAATAGGCCAATAAATCAGTTATTTTTGAGTTTTTGTCTTATGGTCATAGAGGCAAGTCAAGCAACTTAGTAACTTTAGTTCCAGTGTATTAAAAGAGGGAAGAAAAATCAATACTTAAGGACTCTGTGAAGATAAATAGCACTCGGCACCGAGGAAGAGTAAGCACTCAGCAAGCGAGTTTTGAAATGGACTTTACATGTGGAAGCTAATATTTTGTAAATGCTTGTCATTTGAGACAAGTGTTTTTTGTAGCCTTCATTACGTGGTGTGATCAGTGGGTCTGGCATCAAACTGCAGACTGAATAAAATAACTCAATGTCACAAAGAAAATTAGAAGGCAGAGGGCAACTTGGGAATTCTGCAAGGTCATAAGAGTAAGGGCAGAACCAGTACAAAAAAATAAACATCGTTCCTTCAATCTATATCTGGTCCTGTCCACCAGTTACGTAAGTGCCCCTAAGTACCAAATAGAAACAAAACAAAACCAAACTCAAAAAACAAAAAAATTACCCACATGAGATGTGTTTGCAATGCACCTTGTTGTCATCTTTGGCCTCACAAACAAGTAGAACTCAAAGTAAATTGCTGTGTATCTTTAGGATACTGGGCCCCAAGCTTTATCCTTTGAGAGGCTGGTTATCACAGAGTTCAGAAATGCAAAATCAGAACAAACTGTTGAGGTTAAAACCCATCTTCAACATTGTATTAGTAGTCCTCCTCTATTGCCATGTAATGCTTTTCCATGAATTTTGTGATGGAAAATGCCACACATTTATCATCTTGCACCTTTTGAGAAGCAGGAGTCCAGGCTCTACTGAGCTGAATCCTCTGCTCATGGTCTCCCAAGGCTGCAATCAAGGATTTGTCCGGGCCATGTTGCCATTTGACACCGAGGCTTTTCCCCCAGGCTCTTTCAGGTTGTTGTTCTTTATGGCTGTGGCACTGGTGACTTGCTTCTTCTACGTCAGCCGGGATACCACCTACTTGAGGAAAGCCCCCAGTTCCTTCTTTACGGGCTTTCACTAGATTAAGCTGGGCCTACATAAAATAATCTCCTTTTTAATTAACTCAATATCAAGTTATGGAGGACCTGAATTAAATAGCTAGTCTTCTTCACCATTGCCATATTCTATTGGTCAGAGACAAGTCACAGGTTCTGGCCATTCTCAAGGAAAGAGGGTATATATAGGAGTATAACCCACTGGGAGTCACCTTAAGGAGAGTCTGTGCCGATTACTTCTAAAATATACTTTGGGCAAACTAACATATCAGAAGCATCAATTTCTAAATATGTGAAAGGAAACTAACAGATGAACCTGCCTCCTAAAACTGCTTTGAGTACTAAATAAAAACATATTTTGAACACTTCATATAATGACAGCATGTTTATAGAATGAATGCGTTAGCTTTGGTTTTCAATGGATGTATTAAGCACAAGATAAACCATTTTAAACAGAGTTTGAGTTGTCTTGAATTATTTTATGTATACTAGGTATAACAAATTAATACAGTACTCAAATGTGTATAGATATGTGTTTATGTATACAAATATATTTTATATGTCTCTGTGTGTATATAGACATATGAATTATCATATACACACACATGAACAAATCTCATCAAAACTTTATTCTCGGGTCCTGCCCTAAGAGCAATTACGGGTAGAAGTGTATATTGAATTAATAAATTATCTCTACAACTTCTAAGTGCAAGTTCTTTTAAATAAATGATAAACCTCATTTATAAGATTATGGTAAATAGAAATATTCTCAAACTGTGTTTCATGAAACTCTTATATTATAAGGACTAAGTCATGAGAGGATCACACAATTAAATAAATTCAGAATGTTTGGGTTTAAGTGGTATTTTAAGACTTTCTTATTTCAGGCAAAACTTCTAAAATGTTGTTGAACAGAGAACCCTCTCTTCCCTTTTTAGGTATTCCTGCAGCTCCTGTTCTTCAAAGGGTCATCCAGGAAATTCTGGTCTAGATGTTCACACCAAAAGGGAGATCCTCAAACACACATCTGTGATGGTGACCACTTTTCCTTTTTACGTCCTTTTCATTCTTCACAGGACGATTCATTTTTCTTTTAGCACTTACCAGTAGACTCCTGTATGTCAGATTATTATGGACTGAAATTTCACATTTCCTCCAAATTCATATGTTGAGGCCTTAACCTGAAAGTGACAGTACTTGAAGATGTGGATTTTGGTGAGATGAAGTTATAAAGGTGGTGTTTGTTTGTTTGTTTGGTTGGTTGGTTTTGATGTAGTGTTTCAAGATTCATTTTTTTATATATAATACCCAGTGCTCCATGCAATACATGCCCTCCTTAATACCTATCACTGGGCCAAACCATCCCTCCAAGGTGCTGTTTGGTTTAAAGGGCTGGGTTAGTGCCTTATATGTAAGATTGACGCCAGAGAGCTTGTTCATGCTCTTTCTTCACACACACATGTTGAGGAAAGGCCATGTGAGCACACAGTGTGGACACTGTTGTCTGCAAATCAGGAGGAGAGCTCTTACCAGAATCTGACCCTGTTGGAATCCTGATCTCAGATTCCAGTCTCCAGAACTGTGAAAAAATACATTTCTACAAAGATGCTTAAGTCACCCAGTCTATGCATTTTATTATGGCAGCCCAAGTTGACTAATACATTATGTCCCATAAGTCTCCTCACTTCATTTTCATAATACCTCAAGGAAATAAATAATCTAAGCTTCATTTTGTGGAGCCCTAGGAAGGCTAGGGAGCTTATCCATGTTCCACAATTAAGAGGAGCCAAGGGTTGAAGTCAATTCTTTCTAATCTTGTGTACTTTCTATCACATCACCGCACTGTTGCATTTCTAAAGAGGAAACCATGATTTTTTGTGACCTAATGTTGAGATACAGCAACAGATAATATGTAAAGATAATCAAAGTATTACCTCTTGCTGGGAAAAAAGGGCTGGAAGCAAAATAAGTATCTTGAAATCTTGAATCACCACCAATGTGTGGTTTGGTAATAATTTGGTATATAATGAATCTACTATATAGCCAATAATATTGTGATGAGTTTCTAATAGTATTTCCATATGAATAAGATTCAGTGTGATATCCCTTACAATGATAAGGAAAGATGGGAAAAAATTTAGTTCACTAAGAAAACAAGTCTTCAATTTTCAAAATCACTTTAAAGTATGAAATCTACCATAATAATTTTAAATAAAGGTTTTTGTTTATTTTTAGCTAAGGACTCATGAGAAGGAATATACTTACATGAGCTAATCAATATAAAGAAAGGAGGGGTGCCTGGCTGGCACAGTCAGTAGAGTATCCAACCCTTTAACTCAGGGTTGTGAGTTCAAGGCCCACTTTGGGAGTGGAGACTACATGGAAAAAAAAAAAAAAAGTTTGAAAAACAATATGAAGAAAAAAAGCAGTGGCTTGGACATCTTTAATGGGGAAAACCGAAAATAAAAATATACACACTGATAGGTGTTAACAATGAAGTTATTTCTAAACTTTCTGATACACTACATTTCATCTTTGTGAAAATGTCTCTCTCACACTCTTAGGTAAGGAAAATGTGTCACAAACTTCCAGAGGTCTTAGCATGCTGTAATACTCAGGTGTTCTAAGTACTTTGTAGAAAATAAGGCATGTGACTTCAAATAAAAAGAAAATAATAAAAATGAAAGAGAAAGATAAAGAAAATGAGATTCTTGTGACTAAAACCAGTTCTTACATATTTCACTATCCCCGAATCAGCTGAAACACAGTTGCCCTTCATTAGTTTATGTTACTAACCAAGAGCTGACCAAGATACATATTTTAACTTTTATATCTCATTGCCCCCTTTCTTCATTCTTTTCTTTGTATGCATCCTTGATGTCCACTTTCATCTGAAATAATCAGAGGGAAAATTAGAGGAGGGAGGTAGAAGAACTCAGAATTATTTATTTCAGGCCCTGGATCAACCCCTGAAATTTATGTTCGTCCATCTCAGGAATAGACTTATGTTTCCTGTGATCTGTTTTCAAACATTTCATTATCTCACAATTTGCTATATGTCATTATATTTTTAAACATATTTATTTGGTTTATATGGGTGGTGCTCAATATGTAGATACTGTAAAATTATTGAAATGAAAAACTTTAAATGTCTTTTTTGTTGCTTTAAGGAGTACCCCAGTTCTTATCCTCTGGATCAGCTTTGCCCAACAGAAATTTCTGTGATGAGGGAAATACTTACAATTTTTGCATTGATCAATAGGTAGCCACTAGCCACATGTATTATAAAAAATAACACACAATTGTAATAACAGAAATTGAGCTCATAAAATGTGCTAGGGCGACGGAGGAGCTGCATTTTACATTTTATTTAAGTTAAATTTAAATAGTCACATGTAGTTAATGGCTACCATATTGAAAAATGTGGAAACATATTTGTAATATACTTCTATTATTACTCTTATCAGTTAGGGTAAGGTTTGTTTCTGAGTCATAGTTGATTTTAAAAGAGAGAAGTTTACAATTTTTCAAGGTCAAAAATTTCAGAGGAAATCGGTTTGAAATGGTATGGAGACAGGATGGTATTGGGAGAGGTTAGAGATCCTTACTCTATATAGCAATTCATTCCACCATATGCAATTCCTACCCCCAAGACCAAGATGATGGAACTCTTCATTTCAGCCAGAAATTAGGTAGAGGCAAAGAACAAAACAGAGCCAAGCGTGATTGCCAAGTATGAACTTCTAAATATGTTTTCTACAACCTGGTCCCAACACTTCTGCTCTTATCCCATTGTCTACAACTAATCTCTAAATTACACTTGTCTGCAAGGGACAATTGGGAATGAGTTTTTTATTATTCTAGGTAACTACTTACTCATAAAAAGAATATCAGGACTTCTGCAATTTTGGAAGGGGGAATGGAGGTTGAAATGACTATCAGCCTCTGGATCATTTAATAAGAAGAAATATAGACTTGGAAGGAACAGAGGAAAAGATTTATAGAGGGAAAGGTTGGGTGCTGGAAAAAAGCAGCAGGAAAAAAAAAATAGCTGTAAAGATGAGGTAATATCACTCAGTGAAACTTCCTGAGATGGCTTCCATTCTGTATTTGTAAATTTTACAAAGCTGAATTTGGAAACAACTAGAAGTAATTGTTTCTTTTGATGCTACTTTTAAAAATTCATGAAGATCCCAATTTTCCCCTCAGATTATACGTTATTGTTTAAAATTCTTCTGCACATGGGCCGTGAGAGCTCGCGTGCACACACGCATAAATACATACACACACACAAATAGCTTTTCTGTTCTGAATTCTTCCAACAGCTACTGCTTTAGTGCTTGAAGGAAAATTTCTATACTTCTACAGAAATCAGAAAGCAGCTAACTTGTAACTTGTTGCAATTCTGGTTAATGCAGAGAAACAAAGGCAGTCCTGACTAAGTTTTGTGTATGTATAGCATTTTTTTTTTTAAACAGTGTCATTTGCTCTGGGATTTTCTGACTGCTTTCAGAATTTTCTAAGCTTGTGCTACTCCAAGTGTGGTCCACTTACTGGAGCCTTTCCACAGAATATGAAGAGATAAATAACAGAAACTGTAAGCACTTAGAAACCCGTAGAGTAGCTTGACAAAAGAAAAATCTATTGAATCAAATAATAAAAATCAGGAGCTTATATTTTGCATGTTCTTTATTTAATTTTCCAGTAACTGTCATTGGATTCTACAAAATTTATGATCTTCAGCATACTGGAAATTTGAAAGGGAAAAAAAAAAAACCACAAAAACAAAAACAGCAACTAGTCATTTGCCTCAGTTACTTACGCCTCCTTTCCCACCTTGAATTTTTGTTATGGGATGGATTTTTCCCAGAAAAGTTTCAACTGCCACAATCAAAAGATAATTTTTGTTGTTCTTTTACAAATGTTAAAATATAGGAAACAAACTGTGAATAATTAAGTACCCAAATACAAACTTTCCTGATTTGTACACAGAAAGCATGGTACCCCCTTGCTCAGGCTCCGTCCCTTGCAAAATGTGCCTACTGCCCGGCTGCATTGTTTAACTTGAGCTTTAATCTAAAAATCACAAGGGGAATGGGAAAACCCAGACTTTCAGGCCTATGACTCTTGCACAGGTTATGTGCTGTGTTTTTACACATTCCAATAGTGCTGAGGAAAGAAAGCTCCCAGAGCTGGCTACTTGCTAAAAGAAGGGACCTACCAATGCATGTCCTAAATTTAAGACCCAGTCACAGCCTTTGGTCCACCCTGGTTGACTCATTCACCCCAATTTAAACATATGTAAGCCATAGAGACCCAGCCTCCCCACAGAGTGCTTCTACATAGACCAAATTTCTCATTATCACTCACAGTTTAGAATATTCTCACTCAAACCCTAAAATAAAGTTAAAAACAGTACAAGAAGCGAACCTAGAAACACTTCTAAATATCAAAAAAGCAAAATCACAATTTAAAACATACCATTTCTCTTAAAATGAAAAAAAAATGTCTACATCAATGTACAAGGATAATATATTTAGCTGTTTCACAGTCTTTATAAAATCCCTGTCTTCCAAACTCTTTTTTAGACTGTCTTGATCTGTTTGGGCTTCTATAACAAAAATATAAACTGGGTGGTTTATAAATAACAGGCATTTATTTCTCATCATTTTGGAGGCTGGGAAGTCCAAGATCATGGATTCTGTATCTCATGACAGTCTACTTCCTAGGATTTTTTTGTTTTGTTTTGTTTTGTAGTGTGTGTGTGTGTGTGTGTGTGTGTGTGTGGTTAACCTGTAACTTTACCTGGGGAATTATTGGAGGAATCTTTTGTAAGGATATGAATCCTACCCATGAAGTTTCCATTCTCATCACCTAATCAGCTCCCCAAAGCCCCATCTCCAAGTACCATTGTATTGGTGAATAGATTTTCAACATATAAATTTGGGGGAGACATAAAAATTCAATCTCTAGTGCAGATGAAATATATATGGATGAAATTATTTAAAAAGTAAATCTTTTCATGTATTTTTTTTTTTTTTTTACATTGTTACTTGCTTAGGTATAGAAAAAAAAAAGTAAGAAAAAATAGGAGGGACTCAACTTTTTCATCTTAAATTCAAGTCATTATAGAAATTGTTTCCAATATATCTCTGCCACCTTTTGTCTATCCACATGCATGCTGTGCCTTACCTCGGCTACTTAGTACCATGCAAGCTCCTCTTGAATGTTTTCTTTCGCATCTGCTTACAGTTCTGATTGAGTCCTCATTGAGTTTCTTGAGGACAAGAACTTTTTTTATCATCTTAATCCTTGTGTATACAGATAATTGCACAGGGTCTGGCTCATGGAAGGCACTCAATTGTTTTCATTCTCTTTTTCTATTCAAGTGGTCTGACAATTCCTTCTGGGCTTACTAAATTTGCAGAGAACCCCTTCCAGCACCCCTTTTTCTTCCAAATTATTAAAGTAATTAAGTACGTATACACAGACACATGCATGAACAAACTGTATTCATTAGATGTGAGGAAAGCAAAACAAGTTAAAATAGCACCAATTTTCCTTCTCTCTCTTGGTATCAGAATATCCTCATAATTTACCCATGGTTTTCTAAGAAAAAGGTTTTTCTGACAACAAAGCTGATGTTAATGAACTTATTTGTATTAAGGACACAATGGGTACATATCCATTTTTAGTTGCCTTATTTTGTTCCTAAAGGGAAGCTGCAAGAAAAATGTGTCTTAAAGTATCTTTGAGACTGCAAATTGTTTACCACATCAGGGTTAATTCCCAACTTTTATGGTAGTTTAATTCCTATCTTTACACTCTTGTCATTTGATTCAGGTGGCTTTACACTGGTCCATCTCCCCAAAAGCTATTAAACCAGACAAAGGAAACTTATCTCTCCTGTGTTTCATTCCATTCCAAGATGTCGAAAAAGAACAAGACATGCTGCTAATTTTAGCTCAAATATTTTAACTTAAATAGGGAGACACATTTATTAAATCACACTATTCTTCCTGATGAGTCATTTGCACAAGTTAAAAAATTATATTTGATTCATGATATATTCTGAGTTAAATGAGTGTTTGAACACTGACAATTAGTTCGATCTTGGATTTTTCTAATCAATATATTTTTTGAAAGGGAGTGGGTGAGAAAGAAGTAATTTCTACCAAAAAAAGATCAATTTTAACCCAGCATAAATGAGTAGAATATTCAGTCAACTCTTTATACATTTTGAAAAACCCATTTTTTATGTCCAGTTCAAATTCTATTTCCAATATATAATATTTATTATTTTATGTGATTTGAATCACTTCAGTAACTTTCTTTGCTGGCTGGCATTTCACAGGACTCTAAATAGAGAGTGTCATTTTGTTTTTGGTCATGGGGCGAGGTTAGAAGACACAGTGGTCTCCTAAGCCACATGGCCACCTTAAAGTCAGGGCTCAGAAAAGCTTTGTATTCTGAGTGCCTAACACATAAGAAGCACACAGTAAAATTTAATACATAAAATTGACAGAAAAAAATTGAAGTTTCTAGTTACTTAGTGTCCTTGTACTCACTTCTAGGCAACATCTCATTCTTAAAGTCATATTACTCACTAATAGAAGAAGTGATTGGGTCTCCCCACACATTCCAGAACATATGAAGATATTGTTATTTTTGTAATACAATTAAAAATCACAGAGGGTCAAAACCAGAGGCAATAGAACCAGACTGCTTAATTCCAAAGTTTTTTTTGCTATCGCCAAGTAGCACTTCATTAATCAGTTTCACTTCTCTGTGCCTCAGTTTTATCTTAAAGAAAGACGGAAAAAATTAATGGCATATCCTTCAGAAGACAGTGAGGATTAAGTGGAATGATGCGTAGAACATGTGTAGAACAGTGTACGAAGCACTCCCTCCCAAGACGACTACTATTACTGTTGCTGCTGTTACTGTTGTGGCTTTACTATCTAAGGAATGTAAAGCTGTTCTCTGCTCTCACATCTATTGGCTGAATATAACCATTGTTAGCCTGCAATTCTCTACTTCCCAATTCTTAACACAAATTCTATTGTAAGAAACAGTATTCACAAAGCACTCTTAAGGAGATGCATCCTTTTTCAAACTGTGCCTTTTGGAATACTGTGAGTCCATGTTCACTGCATTAGCTCTCCACTCTAAACCACCACCTCCAATCCTCTTCCTTTTGTAGTTGTCGGTATTATTTTTTGAATTCATTTAATAAGACCTTTGGTATGATTCTATTGGAACATCTTATTTGAATAGAAACCCTAGGAACAACTACTCTGTGTATTCTTTTGTATCCTTAGGTCTTTCTAGAGATTTGCATAACTGAATGACATTTCCTGGTGTTTCATAAAACCATGTGTAGGAATTTTGTTCTAACATTTCATCGTTGTTGTAATGAAGAACATTATCATAAATATTGTATTGCACTCTACTATATCAGGAGCTGTGCTAAAGTCTTCACATACTTTCATTTAGTTTGTCCTCATGGCAGCTCTGCAGGGTAGGTAGGAATAACATTGACCTCCTCTTGAATACAAAGGAACTGAGGATTAGAGATATAAAGCATCTTGCCTAAGATCTCACAGCCAGTAAGTGATGTGGCCAGGATGCAAATTCAACCAGAGTGTACTAATCTAAATAGTGCTCTCCCAAAATTCATGTCTAATGGGAAACACAAGATGTAGCCTCATTTGTATTTTCTTTAGTTACTTCCATCAGTATTTTATGCATTTTAGTGTATATTTCTATCGCCTCCTTGGTTAAATTTAGTTTTAAGTATTTTATTCTTTTGATGCTATTGTAAACGGATTGGAAGAATTAATGTTGTTAAAATGTCCATACACCCAAGCAAGCTATAGAGTCAATGCAATCCTTATCAAAATTTCAATGGCATTTTCAAAGAAGCAGAAAAAAAAAAATGTTTAGAACAACAAAAGACCTTGAATAACCAAAGCAACCTTGACAAAGAACAAAGCTGGAGGCATTATACATACAGATTTCAAAGTACATTACAAAGCTACAGTAATAAAAACAATATAATTTTGGTGTAAAAACAGACAAAACAAGAGAATAGAATAAGGAGCCCAGAATAAACCCTTATATAAATGGTCAATTAATCTGCAATAGAGATACCAAAAATATTCAATGGAGAAAGGATAATATCTCCAATGAATGGTGCTGAGAAAACTGAATACCCACATGTGAAACAATGGTTTTACACAATACACAAAAATCAATGAACAGGATTAAAGACCTAAAATCATAAACTTCCTAGAAGAAAACATAACATTGGCCTTGGAGATGATTTTTTGAATTTTATGTCAAAAGCAAAGGCAACTAAAACAAAAATTAAAAATAAAATAAGCTAGCTCTAGAAAACTGAGAGTTGCTGGAGGGGAGATGGGTAGGAGGATGGGCTGCATGGGTGATGGGCATTAAGGAGGGCACTTATGATAAGTGGGTGTTGTATGTAAGTGATGAATCACTAAATTCTACTCCTGAAATCAGTATTACACTGTATGTTAACTAACTGGAAAATTGAAATTAAAAAAAAAAAAGACAAATATAAGCAAACTGGACCACATCAAACTAAAATGCCTCAGCACAACAAGGAAAACCATCAACAAAATAAAAAGGCAAACTGTGAAATGGGAGAAAATATTTGTGAATTATGTATCTGGTAAGAGGTTAATATCCTAAGTATACAAGAAACTCATACAACTCAATAGCAAAAAAAAAAAACAGTCCAATTAAAAATGGGCAAGCGATTGAACAGGCATATTCAAAAAGGCATACATATACATGAAAAAGTACTCAACATTCCTAATCATCAGGGAAATGCAAATCAAAGTGACAGTGAGAAACCACCTCATACTTGTTAGCAGCTTATTAGCAAAAAGACAAGAGGCAACAAGTGCTGGTGAGAAGGTAGAGAGAAGGGAAGCCTTGTGCTCTACTGTTAGTGGGAATGTAAACTGGTGCAGCCACTACAGAAAACACTGCATAGTTTGCTCAGAAAATTAAAAAGAGAACTATTGTATATTTGATAATCTAATTTCTGGGTATATATACAAAAGAAACAAAATCACTATCTTGAAGAGGTATCTGCACCCCATGTCCTTTGTAGATTTATTCACAATAGCCAAGACATGGAAATACCCAAAATGTCCATCAACAGATGAATGGATAAAGAAAGTATGATATATATGTGTGTGGGTATATGTACTTTTAAAAAAAAGATTTCTTATTTATTTGAGAGAGAGAGAGTGATCAAGAGAGAGAACACAAGCAGGGGTCGGGGGAGTGAGCTGCAGAGGTAGAGGGAGAAGCAGACTCCCTGCTGAGCAGGGACCCTGATGCAGGACTTGATCCCAGGACCCCAGGATCATGATCTGATCTGAAGGCAGATGCTTAATGAACTGAGGCACCTGGGTGTCCCTACTTTTGTGTGCGCGCACACACACACACACACACACACACACACACATCTAAATATGTACATACACATGTACATAAATACACATGTATACACACCTATATATGTATATGCACATGTATACCCACACAGATACACAGAGGATGAAATATTATTCAGCTGTAAAAAAAGAAGGGATTCCTGGCATTTGTGACAACATGGTTGAACATAGAAGACATCGTGCTAAGAACAATATGCCAGGTAGAAAGACAAATCTAGAATGGTATCACATATCTATAGAATCTAGAAAGAAATCAAATTCATATTAAAAGAGAATAGAATGGTGGTTATCAGGGGCTGAGGGTGGAGGAAATTGAGAAAGTTATAAACTTTCAGTTATAAGATGAATAAGGTCAAAAGGGTTAATGTATTAATATGGTGATTATAATTGATAATATTGTATTGTATAATTGAAATTTGCTAAGAGTAGAATTTAAATTTTCTCATCAAAATAAAAATAAATGATATATGAGATGACAAATACATTAATTAACTTAATTATGGGAACTTTTTTTTACAATGTATGTTATATATATTAAGTCATCATGTATATTTAAAAATTAAAATTGTGGGAATTATACCTCAATAAAGTTGGAAAGAATAAAAAAGAAAGAGAGAGAGAGAGAATATGGCCTTATTTGGAACGAGGATCTTTGTAGATGTAGCCAAGATGATGTCATATCAGGTTAAGGTGGGTCCTAATCCAATGACCAGTGTCCTTATAAACACAAGGACATGTACAACACAAGGACATGTACAGAAAGATGATGGCCATGTGAAAACAGAAGCTGAAGAGAGGAGTGATGGAACATCAAGCCTGGGAATGCCAAGGATGGCTGGCAGCCACCAGCAGCTAGGAGAGGCAAGGAAGGATTCATTCCCAGAGATTTCAGAGCAAACATGGCCCTGATCACACTTTATCTTCAGACTTCTGGTTTGAATAAATTCCTATGGTTTTAAGCCAACCAGTTCTGGTAGTTTGTTATAGCAGCCTTAGGAAATCAATGCATAAGTTTATAGATAAATAAGCATTTTTAATTATAAAAATTTCCACTATAGGGGTAATTATATGTATGTGTCCTGTCAAATATATTTTGCTGATTTGAGAATTGCAATCATTCTACTTGCTCAATCCAGAAGCTAATAATAGCTACATTGTTTTATCCAATAAGTAAATACTGAGTATTTATTATCTACAAAGCATGTATCCATTAGGCACTGATGATATAAAGATGACTGAGACACTGAGGATTCCTGACCTCAGGGAGTTTAATATCAGAGTGAAGAAAGAAAGATCTGGAATATTGGAGTATATGTAGAAAAGAGATCTATTTTGCATTATAAGCAAACTGTTTTGTATTCTTCCTTGGGCACTGTAAAACCAAGACATAATTATGACAAAGAAAAAAAATAGTTATGTTCCGTTGAATCTCCACGGATTAGTGAGACCCAAACAACAGATAGTGCAGTGCATTGATTCCTTTTTCATTTTCAAAATCTCACACACATACTTCCAAAGACAGTGCCTTTTTTTTTTTTTTTTCCTTATACTGATGCACAGCATTAGCTTTCCCTTTAAGGAGATGGAGTCCTGCTGTCCACTGTTCTTTCTATGGTAAACAAAATGAGAATAAATCCTACAGTAGTTAGGGCTCTGTTTTTAAGGGACTCATTAAAAATAAACAGTAGAGTACAAGCAATTACTGTTAACAAACACAGGCATAAAAACCACAAATAAAGGGCCATTAACAGGGAAAAATAATTACTCAATCTTTCCTCCAGATGCTTTTGTCAGTTTCATTTGCTGACACTGACTAACAATTTCGTGAGAGGTTGTTGTAGCCTGCAGTTTGTCCATTCAGTATTTGCCTTTTGTGTGCCTCACAAGCAAAGAAAAACGATCAGGAATGTCAGTGAATTCTCACAAACTATTTAAAATGGGATGCTTGTATCTCTCTTTGTCTTTCTTTCTTTGGTGAGTTTTGCCAGGATTTATATTACTTGTGAGTACAAAGTGATGGTGCAAAAACTTATATCATTATGATAGTTGTTTTATGAATGAATATAAAGGGAAGGTAAGACAAATTTTCTTCCTTTTCTAAGGACAGGGAATTTAATAGAAGATGGATTTAAGTATGGAGAAGAACACAGAAAATAATATGTGAGATATATTTTTTCACCAGAGGGAATATCTTTACAATTGTTTGTCTTGATATATTTTGTAATTAAGCCTCACTCCATATGTGTTTGCGTGTTTGTGTGTGTGTGTGTGTGTGTGTTTGAGGAAGAAAAAGAAAGAGGCAATATATTAATGTTAATACATTTCTAAGTCTCTGGAAAAAAACAAACAATATGAAGTTAATTTTCAGGTTCATTTGATCAGTTCAGCAAATCAAGGTCATGTAGATTTCACAGAATACATTATTACTAAAAGTTTGTACTAAAGCTCAGGGTTCAACCTGCCAATCCCTGCATTAAAATCACCTTCACCATTGCCACATTACACAGTGGAACATCCTGTAAAAATCCAACTCTTGCACAAGATCCTGAGTGATGCTATCTTGAGAGTTCCCAAGAATTGGCTGGTAAAATCCCATCAACCATGACGTTCACGATTCATTTATGAAAAAAAAAATGCCAAGAATTGTGATAAAAGTAATAAATAAAGCATACGTACTTCTAGCAAGCTGCTCATCACACACCAGGTTTCAGCATCTGCCTTTCCTAGCTCATGTGACTCCCACCAGTCATGAAAGGCATGTGGAAAAATGAAACAACTTACACAGAGTAATAAGCCTTTTTCTCAGTATCCAGACAACACATCTCAATGGAGATTGGAAAGAGCACTTCACGAGTTGTTCAGTGACCTGAGCTTTGCTCTTACCTTATTGATGTGGTCTTGAGCATAGTGCACATTGCCTTTCAGCCCTGAATACTCTCTCCAGGATGAGGGAATTCAACAGAGTGATTTTCAACGTCTTTCCAAGTCAGACATTTTATGGGACTGAGATGTCAACATAAACCTGATTAAGGCTTCAACCTAGTCCTCCACCCACCTCTTGACCTCTTGTTAATGGCTAAGAACCTATTTATGGAGAGAGAGCTGGAGTCTAATCATCTCTGCCCTCGGACTGCAACTGCTGGGAGAAGCAGCTGGGTGAATAAATCTATATATGACCCAAACTAAATGTTTATATAGAAAAATGCATGTCACCTTATATGCCACTTTGACTTAAATCCACAGTATAGGATACCTGGAATTTTTAAGAAGAAAAATATACTTTGCCCATGGTTCTATGGAAGAGGCCTCTGCACAGTCAAATAAATACCAGCACTACCTTGTCTCAAAACTTTAGCCACCTTATCATTGTATGATTTTTGTCAGATATTCTCCATGGTAGTATGGAAAAAACAGCAGAAATGGATTTGAATCCTGACTGAGTTTTTACTGTCTCTATGACTTTGAAGAAATTGTTCTCCCATATCTTCATCTTCATGTCAGAAATTATAGTACATATTTCATAGAAAGTGATCAAATTAGAGATGGTTGGAGATGACTTAGAAGTATCAGACCCTCAGTAAATGACAGCTCTTCTTGGTAGTCTGGGTCTCTGATGTGGTTAGAAAAATGTTGCTCAAAGATCATGTGTTTCAGTCACAAGACATGCCAGAGATTTATTCTTTGTAGCCACAAAATCATTACCTTAAAGTGTCTGGTATATCAGGCTATTCTTTTCAACATCATTAAGTTATCATCGGCTGAACAAGAAACTTAAGTATATTTTACCTCAGAATATTGGCATATAAAATAGTCTAGAAATTTCCTCTAAGCAGGGCTTGTACCATATTCAAAACTAAATCCTAGTCCATGTGCATATGATGAGAGAATTTAGAATCTGATGAAAATGAAAACAAAAATCTTTCAACCTAAAAATAATGAAAATCAAGTTGGTAAATTAGTTGAGAGAAGAGAGGATATAACAATTTGACCCAATTCTTGTCCCATTATAACTACCCAATCATAGGAAGGCAGACTATATGGCTAAGAACAGATACTCTTTGATAAATGATATTCAGTATTTTAACAGGTGTGAGTTTTCTTGAATGCTTCCATTGAGTTGAATTTGACAGGTTATTAAAAGGGGAGGTGATCTTCCATGTCCAGAATTAAAAGAAAGAGAAAGAGAGAAGGAAAGAGAGAGAGAGAAAGAGGCAGAAACAGAGACAGAGAGAGAAAGAGAAGACATCCAACATAATGTAAAATCCATACTACCATGGAATTCTGAAGTAATCTTTATATTGAAACTGTGACTATTACATAAACTCAGAGAAACGTTATTCAAGGAACACTGTGCATTTGTTCAGCAGGATTTCAGTGAAATGGACAATTCACTGAGCCTAAAATCTTTTGGAAACAAGAAATCATCAGCCTGTCATTTCCACTTAGAGTTTTCAGTTCTGTAGCTATATCACCTGTAGTAGTTCATTAAAAACCATTTTTAAAATTCTTTTCACTATAATCCTTAACACACTGGCAGAATTGTAATCAGTATCTTTTTCCTCAATTATTAGCCATAACGACATAACTAGTAAAATTATTTTAAAAGTTACTTAAGAGTCTTTTTCTTAAGAAGAATTTCAAGTTAATCTTCTAAAGAGGCAATTATTCAGAGCAAAGGCCAGAGAGAAAAATAGTCATCTATGTCTTACAGATCCTCTGGCCATTGCTAGAGTTCTAAGAGACAGTCGGTATATCCTCAGTAGGTCTCCTTCAGCCTAAACTAAAATTTTATAGCATTTTCTCAGCAACCAGATGGTTCTTTAATCAGTTCAAGAGCCAATGTCTTTATCTGAATGCTGTTGGGAACATGGGTAGTCAGCGACTGACTCATGTGGCTCTGTCCACATTAATAAAGAAATGAAGTGTAAAAGTAAATTGATTTGGCCAGGAAGTACAAAAAGAAAGAGAGCTATAGCTACTCTTGCATCAGGTAACTTAAAGGGCCAATTCTGGAAGTGTCAAACTTTGCTTCCACCTACATTCTAGGACAACCACTGTCTACGAATACACCTGACTGCTAGGAGAATGGAATAGGTAGGACAGTTATTCCCTAGGAGAAGGGAAAAACAGATTGGTGCGCTTCTAACTGATCTCTGCCAGCATTGTGTTCTTGTTATGTCTTTTACTCAAAACAATCACTAACTGCTGATGCCAAAGATCCAATACTGAACTGAACCACCCAATTCTTTCCTTTCCTGAGAACTCAAAGAGAAAAGGTATAAAAACTCTGTATGAATGTTTTCAGATACTTCGGTTTCAGGAACATGCAAAATTTCATAACATTTGACAAGTTTCAAAAAAAATACTGTCCTCTGGAATCATAAATACTTCATTAAAATGGAGAGGGCAACTTAACTATTAAATATAGAAAGAATTGAATCTCATAATAAAAAGCAGTCCTTGAAATTAAGTATACCTGTCTTTATAGAAAAGTCACTCTTTGTTTTTATTTGTTGTGGACTGAGGATACTTTATCATAGCACAATTTACCATTTGAATCAATACTGCAGAGCCCCTCCTGTGACAGGGAAAACACTCTCTCCCCAGGAGCTCACTGTATTTTTAGACATCTCGCTTAAGTTTTTCTTTATAGTTAACTGGTGAAGTTTAACTCTCAGTAGAGCATTTGATCAATCTAAATAAAACATAGGCTTTGACCATGCAACAGCTTTCTAGAAACACAGTGATTCTCTGAGAGAGCCCTTTTACTCTCTTACCATAGGGAATCAGTTATGATGTTCTTCAGACCTTATTTTTTGGCATAATTTTTTGTGAATTATGTCCAGTCATATTGCCTTATGGTGAAAAAAAGGTGACCTGTAATATTTCTTCTTTGAGTTATTCATTGAGACACACCTTGTTGTGAAGTTCATGATTAATATTTATGAACACTCCATGATGGTTAAAAAGGAACTTGGAATATACCAATGTTCAAAAATATACACTCCTTTCACCTCTAATCTATACTACCTTTGGAGGATTTTACTCCCCTGCTTGGTTGATGTTGAATTTAGTCCCATGACTAACTTTGGCTAAAAGTGTGTAGAGTATGCATACTCTTATTTTTGAATTGGGGGCCAACCTGGTTTATTTGGTCAATGGAATGCATGTGGAAATGATAGTGCACAAGTTACAACATTAAGCCTTAATAAGTATTAGTTTCCATTTGCCACTTTTGCTACTATCATTGCCATGAAAAAAGCATGCTGAGCAGCCTGTGGGTCCAAAGAGACTAAGAGACATATGAAACAAACCTGACTCCAGATTCTTCTTCTTTTTTTTTTTTTTCATTTTATTTTAGTTCTTTTCAGTGTTCCACAGTGTTCCATGTAATATGTGCCCTCCGTAATATACACCACCAAGCAAAACCAACTCCCACTCTCCTCCCCTCCAAAACCCTTAGTTTGTTTCTCAGAGTCCACAGTCTCTCACGGTTTTTCTCCCCCTCCAATTTCCCCCAACTCACTTCTCCTCTCCATCTCCCAATGTCCTCCATGTTATTCCTTATTCTCCACTAGTAAGTGAAACCATAAAATACTAGACTCTCTACATTTGATTTATTTCATTCATCATAATATCTTCCAATCCTGTCCATGTTGATACAAAAGTTGGGTACTCATCCTTTCTGATGGCTGCGTAATATTCCATTGTATATATAGACCATGTCTTCTTTATCTATTTGTCCATTGAAGGGCATCTTGGCTCCTTCTGCAGTTTGGCAACTGTGGACATTGCTGCTAAGAACATTGGAGTACATATAGTCCTTCTTTTCACTACATTAGTATCTTTGGGGTAAATACCCAGTAGTGCGATTGCAGATTCATAAGAAAGCTATATTTTTTAATTTCTTGAGGAATCTCCACACTGTTTTCTGAAGTGGCTGCACCAATTTGTATTCCCACCAACTGACTCAAGATTCTAATCTCAATTAAGCTTACCCTAAATTTGCTGACCCCCAACCAACCTACAGATGTATAAAATGAGTACAGGTAAGATTAACACAATCATTCCATGTGATCTGAAGATATAAGAAATAAATGTTTATTTTTATATGGTTGTGAGATTTTGAACTGTTTGTTAGCCATTAGCAGCTGGCTGATACAGTGTCAGAATGCTCTATGTGTGGAGTACAAAGTTTTTCACATATATTAAATGAAATATGCTAATACAATACTCAGATTTTTTAATTATCCTCATCTATTTGATCTGTAAGGGCTAAGAAAGGCATATCAAGATTTTACATAAAGCTAATTTCATATTTCTAATAGTTTTGCACTATGCATTTTCATCCCCAAATATAATCTTTTAAAGGTGTTTCAAAGATTTTGGCCAATTTTAATTCTGTAAGAATCTCCCTAGAGAGATATCATAAAATTATTATCCAAAATTCCTTTCAATGTTAATTGTATTTTAACAGTGATTTTTGAAACATGAGAACTGTAAGTAAAGGATACACCTGAAATAATGTAATTTCACAGACTCTGGAAGGCAGATGGAGGATTTATTTTGAAAATAATGTCTTTCAATACCAGATCTCAAGTAATATTAAATATGTGACCACTTAGCTTACATTTTGGGATAGTCGTGATAATGAAATCTGGAGACATATGTGAAATGGGATAGCTTCGGAAGGATAAATTCCTTTAGTGGGTAAAATGAAATTCAATTTAGTGAAGTACATATTGGAAATGTGGGCATTATTTATTTATTTATTTATTTATTTATTTATTTATTTTTTAATACGGACATTAACAGAGGATGGTTGTTTTGTTTTTCACATAAGTGTCTATCTATTTTTGCTTTGTGTATATTTCATTGTGGCACACTATAAATTAGGAAGGGAACTGTCCTTGGAATAAAAACTAAAATTCAGTGCTACCAATTTGTTTTCCTAGCTGGAATTTTCTCTTTAGATCTGAGTCTTATTATTTAATGCAAGTTTTCAAACATTTAAAGTAGATATATATTCATTTTCTTCTGAACTTTTGGCTTAAATATTTGAGTGTATCTGTTTGGCATCTTGAAATATTTTCTGGCTCCTTGATTTGTAATAAACACAACTTTGAGAGAAGCTAAGACACTCTACATGAATAATATTTTTTGAAACTTCATACAATTACCACAGTTTTTACCTAATTGAATTTTGGTTGGGATTTGTTGTAGCTAAAAGTTATGTAAACATCCAATATTTGTTTATAATGGAAAAGCATTATTAAAGCACTCAATCATGTAATTATA
Source organism: Mustela nigripes (assembly GCF_022355385.1). Taxonomy (NCBI): domain Eukaryota; kingdom Metazoa; phylum Chordata; class Mammalia; order Carnivora; family Mustelidae; genus Mustela; species Mustela nigripes. Next base: position 121,501,543 of record NC_081569.1, on the reverse strand, counting down.
TTTTAGCACTGGAAATATAGGTATTAGATTACTGTGACCCAAAATGGGAACACAAATTTGACTGTGGTTCTTATAAATAGCATATTTCTCTTGTTTTAGATGCAGATAAATGTCAAGAGTCAATGTTTATGACTATGTAAATCTCTAGTTAACCATTACCCCTTACCTGAGAAAATCAAGTTTGTCTTACTTATTAGCAAGTTAACAGCCTTTTAAAAAATATTCTCATGCAATAATATATTAAAATTTAATAATTCTTATTTCTAGATTTATAGTTCTTATTTAAATATAATGGGATGGTTTTCCAGTGGACTTCCTTATGTGATATGCAGCACTTTAGCATAGTAGCAATAATGTGGGATACTTGCATGAATATTTAGAGTTGCTGAAGTACACCTTGTGCTTGCCAAATTGTAAATATTTCTAGAAAACTAGATGACTACCCAATTAAAGGTACTACTCTTTGTCCTTTTTTAAGGCAGAAGATATAGAATGACCCTAGACCCAAATTTCTCCATGATCTGTGTCCAAAACTGTTGGGTCGGAGAGTTCTTTGATCACTACAGCTTGTGAAATCTGTGGCTTCTTCAGCACAATTGGATTAATTACCTGTCCTAGTTGTCGCTATGTACTGGCAAATAATGGGGTTCTCTCCAGTGAAATACAGGATTCAGTCAATGGATTGGTTAAAACTATACTTTTGAAAATCACAGGTTTTAATCCTAAATTAAACATGGACAGTGAGAAATCTTAGTATGTCAAATAATTGAGCTTTGCATTTTGACAAGTCTTGGTTCACTTTTGGAATTGGGTTTTAAGTGTTGAAATTATCATTCATCAGACAGCATTATTATCTTAAATATAGAATGAAATTTCTCAAAATAATAGAAGAAACGGAAAGCAAATTTGGACACTTTTAGGCCTGTCCCATGAAAATCTGCCAAGCTCTATCATACGTGCATGTCATACATACAGTCTACTTGGATGATTCATGTTTAAGCTTTGTGTTGAAAATGATGGCGTCTCAAGAAGGAAGAAGCCTATATCCCTCTTGGAGGCAGTCTCTGCTAATCATGAATGCCCATAGCAATATTGGGATTTTCATAAGTGAGAGAGAAACTTTTGCTGGTTAGATTGTTTCCAAATGTAGGAGAGGTTCACAGTAATTCCTCCCACCTAGCATCTCCCATGTATAGATGCATGCCAACTATAAGAGACAATGCAAGGAGATTCCTTGTGCATTTTACCATTAACCCAGTGATATCATTTTGCTGGAGTGTAGTGTAATACTACAAAGAGGACCCTGGTATCCATATAATCTACCAACAGGATTAAATTCAACAGTTTTACTTTTGTGTGTGTGCATGTGTTTAGTTGTACGCATTTTATCATATGTGTAGACTCATGTCACCGCAACCACAGTCAAGATTCAGAACAGTTCCATCACCTAATGTTGTCCTTTGTATGACATACTCTTCTATACTTTCCTAATTTTGTCTCTAATCTCTGAAAACCACTAATTTGTTCTCCATCTTGAAGTTTTGTTATTTTTGTTAAAGATTTTGTATATTTATCTGAGAGAGAAAGAGAGCCTGAGAGAGCACAAGCAGGAGGAGCAGGAGAGAAAGAGTGTCCTGGGATCATGACCTGAGCTGAAGGCAGATGCTTAACTGACTGAACCACCAGGTGCCCCTGAAGTTTTGTTATTTTTAAGGACATTTTATAAATGGAATCATACAGTGCATAACCTTTTGGAAGAGGTATTTTTTGCTTAACCTAATTCTCTAGAAATAGATCCACATTGTTGTGTATATCTACAGACCCCCCCCCTTTTTTTTTCCCCATGCTTAGAAATATCCCATAGTATGACTATACCAAGTATAACCATTCATCCACTGAAGGACATTTGATTGTTTCCAGTTTAAGACTATTCTAAATTTAAGACTCTTCATACAGATCCTTGTGTGAACATAAGTACTCATTTTGCCAAAAGAAATGGCCAGGATTGCAATTGGTAAGACAGTAGTAGTTGCATGTTTAGTTTTTTTAAGGAAAATGTAAAAGTTTTTCAGAATGGTTGTATCATTCTATTTGTCAATCAGAAATGAGTGACACATTCTTTGCATTCTGACCAGGATTTGATGTTATCATTTTTTTTTTAATTTTTATAATCCTGATAAGTATGTAGTGGTATCTCATTGTGGTTTTAATTTGCATTTCCCTGATGGCTAATGACATAGAACACTTCATATGCTTATTTGCCATCTGTAGGTCCTTTTCAGTAAAATGTTCATTACTATTGGCTTTTGAGAGTTGTTTACATATTTTACACATTAAACTTTTGGTGGATATATGGTTTGCAAATATTCTCTACCAATCTATAGATTGTTTTTTCATCTTTAAGCTTTTGCAGACCAAGTGTTTTTAATCTTGATGAGATCAAATTTATCAAACTTTTCATTCATGAGTTGTGTTTTTGGTGTCAAATCTAAGAACTCATTCCCTACCTTTTGCTGAAATACTTTCTAAACTTTTTTTCCTAAATATTTTATAGTTTTATACTTTATATTTAAGTCCATGATCCATTTTGAATTAGTTTCTGCACAAGGCACGAGATTTTGGTCAAGGTTCATTTTTTAAACTTATGAATGTCTGGTTGCTCCAATACGTTTGTTGATAAAGCTCTATTTTCTAAAGTGAACTGCTTTTGCATTTTTGTCAAATCAGTCGAGCATATTTGTGTGATACTATATCTGAATTCTCTATTCTGTTCCAGTCACCCATTTGTCCTGCCAACAGTAGCATACTCTATTGATCACTGTAGCTATATAATAAGCCTTCACATCAGGTAGAGGGATTCCTCCCACTTTATTCTTACTTGGCAAGATTGTTTTTGCTACTTCAGGGCCTGTTCCTTTCCATATGTATTTTCGAATAAGCTTGTCTATTTCTATAAAAATTCATGCTGGAATTCGCTAGGGATTTTATTAAACCTAGAGACAAATGAGGGAAGAATAGACATTTTTACTATGTTGAGTTTTCCAATTCATAAGCAGTATGTTCCTCCATTTATTTAGGTCTTCTTTGATTTCTTCCATCAGTGGTTTTGTCATTTTCAGCATATAGGTCCTGTACATGTTTTGCCAAATACAAATTTAAATATTTCATTTTCTTTGGAGAGATGTATATGTTATTCTGTTTTTCATTTTGGTTTCCACATGTACATTGTTAGCGTACATAAGTATGATTGATTTTTGCACATGAGTCTTGTGCCCTGCAAACTTGCTGAACTCACGTATTATGTCTAGAAGGTATTTTTGTTCAGTCCTTGGAAATGATTATTTATGTACACAAGCAGTTCATTTGCCAAGAGAGACACTTAATTCTTCCTTTTCAATATATCACTTACTTGTTTTTCTTTTTTATCAAAGTGGTTGGAATTTTCAATACTATGTTGAATAATACTAGTGAGACCAGACATTCTTTCATTGTGCCTTATGTTAGAGAATAGTCTGCCTTTCCCCATCAACTATGATGATAGGTCTAGGTGGTTAATACATGCTTTTTATCAAATTAAGGCAATAATTCTATATTGTTAATGTTCTCAGTGTTTTTTATCATGTTTAGGTTTGGAACTTTATCAGTGGATAAGATCATTGAATTTTCTTCTTTAGCTTGTTGATATGATGAAATACATTGATTGGATTTTGGATCTCAAGTCAGCCTTGAATATTTGGAATAAATCCCGCTTGGTCATACTGTGTAATTCTTTTTATACACTGTTGGATTCAGTTTGTTATTTTTTCCATGAATTTTTGTTTCTAAATTGATGAAAAATATTTATCTATAATTTCCATTTCTTTGTACTATTTTTATTTGTTTGTTTGTTTAGTATTAAGGTAACAATGTCCTTATAAAATCAACTGGGAAATGTTCCTTGTTGTTATATTTTCTGGAAGAGATTTTATAAAATTTGTAGCAATTCTTTACATTTATGTAGAATTTGTTTATAAAAATATCTGAGCTTAGAGATTAATTTTTGAGGAGACTTTTTTTTAAATTTATTTTATAGGGTGAGAAAGGGAGAGAGAGAGTGCACACACAAACATGCAGGGGATACGGGGAGGGGAAGGAAAGGAAGAGAGAGTCTTAAGCAGACTCCTTAATGAGCCTGGAGCCCTATGCAGGGCTCTCTCTCAGGACCCTGAGATCACTACCAGAACTGAAACTAAACCAGACCAAACCAAACAAACAAACAAACAAACAAACAAAAAAGAGACTATGCCTCCTGGGTCCCCATAATTTTTTAGAAGACTTTTATGTATTCCCCCTTAGGACCGTCTTTGTTGTATCCCATAGGTTTTGGATTGAAGTGTCTTCATTCTCATTGATATCCACTAATTGTTTAAGTTCTTCTTGTATCGTTCTTCTTGTATCTCCTGGTTGATCCAAACATTCTTAAGCAAGGTGGTCTTTAGCTTCAAGGTGTTTGAATTCCTTCTAAACTATTTTTTTTTTTTTTTTTTTGTGTGTGTGTGGTTGAGTTCCAGTTTCAAAGCATTGTGGTCTGAGAATATGCAGGGAATAATCTCAATATTTTGGTATCATTTGAGTCCTGAGTTGTGATCCAGTATGTGGTCTATTCTGGAGAAAGTTCCATGTGCAATCGAGAAGAATGAGTATTCTGTTGTTTTAGGGTGAAATGTTCTGTATATATCTGTGAGGTCCATCTGATCCAATGTGTCATTCAATGCTCTTGCTTCTTTATTGATTTTCTGCTTGGATGATCTGTCTATTACTGAGAGTGGTGTGTTAAGATCCCCTACTATTAATGTATTCATATGAATATGACTCCTTATCTCGATTAACAGTTGTCTTATGTAATTGGCTCCTCCCAGAGTGGGGACATAAATATTTACAATCATTAGATCTTCCTGGTGGATAGGCCCTTTAAGAATCATGCAGTGTCCTTCTTTATCTCTGACTATAGTCTTTAGTTTAAAATCTAATTTATCTGGTATGAGAATTGTTTCCCTAGCCTTCTTTTGAGGCCCATTGGCATGAAAGATGCATCTCTATCCCTTCACTTTCAGTCTCAGTGTATCCTTAGGTTCCAAACTGGTCTCTTGTAGACAACATATGGACAGGTCCTGTCGTTTTATCCAATCTGCAATCCTGTGCCATTTTATGGGACTTTTAATTATAATTCAATTTCTAGAAGATTCTAGGGCTATTCAGATTATGTAAATCATCTTGTTTACATTTTGGTACTTTGTGGATTTCAAAGAATTAATCCATTTCTCCTAAGTTGTCAAATTTATAAGTGTAAAGTTACTTTAACATTCTCTTGTTATCTTTTTAAGGGCTGTAGTATCTGAAGTACTACACATTTCACATTCCTAATATTGATGATTTATACCTTATTTCAATTTGTTTACTTCAGTTTTACTAGAGGTTTGGCAGTATAATCAATGTTTTTTGTTTTATCAATTTTCTTTGTTGGTTTCCTTTTAATTTCATTTTTTTCTGATATTACTTTGTTCTGTTTATATTGTGTTTATTGTTCTTTTATTTATTGATTGATTTTTCTTTTAGGTAGGGACATAGATCATTGAATTGAGAACTTTCCTTATTTCTTATTTATTTATTTATTTGAGAGAAAGAGAGAGAAAGGGTGCTAAGGAAGGGAGGAGGGAGAGATAATCCAAGCCAGCTCCCAACTCAGCATGGAGCCTGAGCTGGTCTTGATCTCAGGACCCTGAGATTACTTAACCAACTTAGCCCAGGTGTCCCAGAGAATTTTCCTTATTTCTAATGCCCAATCATGCCTCTTTGTAATGTGACTTTGCCACTTCTACCATCAAGAAGTAGAATCTCGGGGCACCTGGGTGGCTCAGTGGGTTAAAGTCTCTGCTTTTGGCTCGGGTCGTGATCCCAGGGTCCTGGGATCGAGCCCCACATTGGGCTCTCTGCTCATCAGGGAGCCTGCTTCCCTCTCTCTCTCTCTGCCTGCCTCTCTGCCTACTTGTGATCTCTGTCTGTCAAATAAATAAATAAAATCTTTAAAAAAAAAAAAAAAGAAGTAGAATCTCACCTTGTTTTGCAAATATATTTGGTGAACAAAAGACAAGATAATTTATCCTTAATACATTTAATCTAAGCCTTATAAGATTAATAGTACTGTGTTTTTTGTTTGTTTGTTTGTTTGGTTGGTTGGTTTGGTTTTTGTTTTTTAATTGGAAAGTTATTTGACACATAAAATTATATTAGTTTTATGAATATAGCATAGTGATTCAGCAATTAGATACATTACAAAATGCTGACCTAAGATATGTAGGTACCATCTGTCATCACACAAAGTTACAATATTATTGACTATATTCCTTATGCTATACTTTTCATCCCTATGATTTATGTATTTTATAACCAGAAGTTTCTACTGCTTAATCACCTTCACCTATTTTTGTGTATCTGCCCACCTTTCTCCCTTATGGCAACCACGAGTTTGTTCTCTGTACTTATGAGTTTGTTTCTGTTTTTTGTTTGTTTGTTTTTGAGAAGTGAAATCATATGGTATTTGTCTTCCTCTGTCTGACATTTCACTTATCATAATACTCTCTAGGTTCATTCACATTGTCACGAACAGCAAGATTTTGTTCTTTTTTGTGCCTAAATAATATCCCATTATGTATGTATGTATATGTGTGTGTGTGTATCACATATTCTTTATACATTCATCTATATCTATGAATACTTAGGTTGTTTCCATATCTTGGTTATTGTGAATAATGTTACAATAAAGATAGTGGTGCATACATCTTTTTGGATCAGGTGCTAGGATTTGGTATTTCTATTTTTAATTTTTTGAGAAACCTGCATACTATCTTCTATAGTGACTGCACCAATTTACATTCCTATCAACAGTACATGATGGCTGCCTTTTCCACATCTTCACTAACTCTTACTATTTCTTGTCTTTTTGATCTAACCATTCTGTGAGGTGATAAAATGTTGTGGTTTTGATTTGCACTTGCCTTTTAATTAGTGATGTTGAGCATTTTTTCATGTGCCCACAACTATCCATATGTCTTCTTTGGAAAAATGTCTATTTAAGCCCTCTCCCCATTTTTTAATCAAAACATTTGTTTTTGTTTGTTTGGCATTGAATTGTATGAATTCTTTATATATTTTAAATATTAACTCTTATCAGACATATTATTTGCAAATATCTTCTCCCATTCAGTAGATTGCTTTTCATTTTGTTGATGGTTTTCTCTGTTATTCAGTCTTTTTAGTTTTTTAATTCCTATTTTTTTTTATTTTTAAATTTTTGCTTTTGTTTTCCTTGTCTAGGGAGACAGAAGTAGAAAAATATTGCTATGGCCAATGTCCAAGCATTTACTTTACATGTTTTCTTTTAAGAAAGAAGAGACTGTCTTTGTTGTTGAAGAGACTTTGTTGAAGAAACTCTCTTTTCCTCATTGTACATTCTTGCCTCCTTTATTGAAGATTAATTGACCATATGTGTATGCACTTACTTCTGGTCTATTAATTCTGTTCCATTGATCTATGTCTCTACTTTGGTGACTATACCACACTGTTTTGATTATTATAGCTTTGGGGTATAGTTTAAAACCTAGAATTGTGATTCCTTTGGTTTTGTTCTTCTCTCTAAAGTTTAGGACCACTATCTTACCCTCCTTGAAGCCAGGCACCATGTAAAGAAACATGAGCTGATACTCTGATGAAAGAACATGTGGAAAACAAAGCCACAAGGAGGAGAAACAGAGTACTACACTGGTAGCCAAAAATAGGGCCATAAAATGTAAATAGAACACCCTTGATCTTCTAGTTCCAGTTGTGTAGAGCAGAAATGAGCCCTACCTCTGAGTCTTGCTGGAATTTGTGGTAATAGTGTTGAACAACTCAATGTTTGCTGTTGTAAGGCACAAAAGTATGGCATTGTTTTTTATACAGTGATAGACAAACATTTTTATTTGTGAAACAACTAAAATTTCTGGTTTGGTTGTTAGTTTATCTAGCAGTACCTAAACTCCTGCAAAAAAACAAATCCTCCAAACTGAAGTATTTTTTTTTAAGGTTTTATTTATTTGAGAGATTGAGAAAGAAAGAAAGAGAGAGAGCGCACTAGTGAGGAGAGGGACAGAGGGAGAAGCAGACTCCTCTCTGAGCTTCCTCTGGGGCTGGATCCCAGGACCCCAGGACCATGACCTGAGCCAAAGGCAGACATTTAACTGACTGAGCTACCCAGTTTCCCCCAAATTGAAGTTTTGTTATAGATAATACAGGTATGTAATAGAACAGTGATTTACATGTACTTACTGAATTTTAAATATTTTTATTTATATTGTTGATAAAAACTACACTAGTCATAATTCCCAGGTACTTTAGGTATCTTAATTTTAAATTAAACATAAAATAGTGAAAATATTATTGTGGCAAATCTTCAAGTTCCACATATTTTTTAGGGTTTGGTACATTTTTGGAATTGAATTTCAAGTGCTTGAATTAATTTTGTACTTTAGGTAGTGACAGCATTATTATTTAAAGATGCAATGAAACATCTCAAAATGATAAAAAAAATAGAGAAAAAGTTCACAAGTTTTAATGATCGAGCAATCTGCTGGTCTCATGTTTTGAGAAGTGTTAGGAGGAAGGGATATGAGAACTAGTATTCTAGTACTATCAGTACTGTAGGCAATGTTCCATAGGTATTATTAATTCCTGAACTATTGATAGTTCTTTTAACTAGAACATAACTCAAGGGACCCAGGTTACAATCTGAGCTCTGACATTGGTTCATTTTCATCCAGTTGCTTAACCATTTTGACATGACTATTCTAATGACTGAAGGGTTTTAATGGTATACTTTTAATAATTTCCTCCTATCCACCACAATAGTCCCACATCTGTAAAGGTTACAGAAACTAATCTTATTGCTTATAATTTATGAGATATTTTGAAAATACCAAGCGCTGTGTAAGCTTACTGATTCCTTTTACACTTGTGATTCTTACCAATAATAGCTTTTTAAAAAGTTTCCAAGTGCTCAAAATATGTATATTTCAGCTTTAATAAAACATTAAAGTCCTTTTAATATATGGCACGATACCACCAATATTTTCTAATTTTTTGTACCATTTAAGCCTCATATTCCAGCATCCTTGTAACTTGATAAAATGGATATAGATCATCTCACCTAAGAAAATGAGACCCATCTGTTATATTTTAAATGCATCTGTTCATCTGCTAAATGCATTTGTCAAATTCCTTTAGATTAACAGAGATTTCTTCTAAGTACATAAAATGATATGTGAGAAAAAGAATTAAGACAAAGTCCTGCTCTACCAGGTACCAAAGGTGGGGGGGAAGGAGAAGCTTACCCGAGACCCTTTTTCCAAATGTTTTAAAAATGTTTTTAATATATTTTACCTGAATTGTATAAAGCACATTTAGTCTGCTTTGAAAATTTTCCTTAAATACATTAGTTAGACAGGATCACTTCAGATAATGGAAACATTTTTTAACTTGCCTTTTTAAACATATAACTGCAAGGGGAAATTAAAACACATTTTGTATTTAGATATACAAGAGAGAAATGATGGAGAGCTTAGTTCTTTCTGAAGATAACCTGGACTTTCATTAGTTTGAATTGGGGGAAATTTATAAAATAATATGCATTTATTGTGAATGTCATTTGCTCTATTTAAACATTGAGCTTTATATAGGATAAGTGTTCTACCAAGGTCCACAGATTTTTAGAAAAGATTGATAAGGTGGACCCAGAAAATTCTAGACATAGGGAAATTGGTTGTTCAGAACATATCTTGGACATTAAGAGAATGTGTCGACATTGATCTCACCTAAAATGAGCTTCTTTCATAATCTTATCCAATTTTCTTAATATGGCATTTAATTTGGACCAAATAAACTCTTTCTCATCTTATCTGTTTGCTATATTTTTCATAATAAATATGAGTTGTTACCATTTATTAACAATGTAAACTATTTTGTGTAACTATCTGAACCTTAATATTCTTATCTGTGCAATGGGACAATGCTATCTACTATCATATTACACTACTACAAAGACTTTACAGAAAAAGTGTAAAGTATGTAGAAGGACTAGTCATGTCTAAATTTAAGGAATTTAAGGAATTTAAGTCATATACAAATTTAAGGAATTTTCCCTAATTCACATAATTCGCCTATCTACTGTCATTCCAGAAGTTACCATAGATGTCGTAATTCAGATTTTTTTTCAAACATTCTTTTCTGCTTGGATTATCCTCACTCAACACTTCTCTGTTTTTCATCTATGTAATTCTTATTTATCTCCAAAGAACTAGATCACCTGTTGCCTGCAACCACCTCTCATCTCACCATACTTTAGTAGTTCTTCCCCTGGTCTCCTTCACCATACCACTTGTAATTCCTCATTGTATATCCATGTCTCCTCCCATCCCTGCACTGTAACTCCCAAATGGTAGAGACCCTTTCAACCTCAAATTTATATCCTCACAGCCCAGCATTTAGAAGCTATTCAAAACTGTTTTCTAAAGGAAGTGGGGGCGGTGGGGGGGACGTATATTATGAGGCCTTTTTTTTTTTTTTTAATTTTAAATGTTTCCAAGATCTAGAATATTCTCACTACACTTTAAGATGTGTTTCCTGGCCCCTTCTTGTATCGAACATGACATGATTTCTCAGGCAGGAAGGGAAAGGCCCTCTTTTGTGTGCTCATAATACTCTATTTATAACTTTTGTTGTCATTGCTATAGTTTAATCATCTCCTCTTTTCCTGTGTTTTGTGTCTTTTAAAACTTTATAGTCCTAAAAATAAAGATACCGAATTCAGATGTCAAGTAGGTGGGACAAGTATGAAAATAAAATGGAAGAGGGTAGTGTTATAACAGTTACTGTTTGCTTAACTTTTATTGTATCCCAGAAACTGAAATCTATTCACTCTTATGTATTAAATAATATTTTTATCCCATTAAGAAATTAGCTGAAGCAAAAAGATTTTAAGTAACTTGCTGATGTGAAGGAGACAGAGTTTGAACCCAAACATGTCTGCTTCAGGATCTATACTCTTAAGCACTGGAATAAGTAAACTATGAAGTAGAAGAGTAGGTAGGGGCATGTGTTACAGAAGAACAAACACATATTCTAAACAGCTCCTGGAAACTCATTGACTTAATACACTATATTAATGTTCAAGCAAAGACTATAGTGCTTAGGTGGCTCTCCTAGGGACTTGTAAGGCCATCACAATGACTAACACACAGAGAATAACATTTTATGAGAAAGAGAACCTATTCTGGACTCAGTCTTGCCCAGTTTTTGGTAAAGCACTAGCACCATACCTGTAAATGCTCCCATTTGTATGATACATAACACTGAGAATTCAACGTTCCTCTGTTTCTACATAAGAAATCATTCCACAGTTTCTTTTGTGTCTTTTTAAGTTTCTGATTCATAGCAAGAGTTAAAAAGTTCTTGAATGAATCAAGAAATGAGTGAATAAGTAAAAAGTGAATATGTAAGTATAAAATGTTGCTGGTAATGTAGTCTCTACTAAAATATTTGCTTATTGGGGCACCTGGTTGGTTCAGTCGGTTAAGCAAGCATCCAACTCTTGATTTTAGCTCAAGTCATGATCTCAGGGTTGTGAAATCCAGCCCTAGGGGTGGGTTGCTTTTGGAGCTGGAGCTTGCTCAAGGTTCTCCATCACATCCACCACTCTCTCCGTTCTAAAAAAATAATAAAAATAAAAGTAAAATAAAATGCCTGCTCATCAGATAATCTTTTGGAAGATCATATTTTCCTAGATTTAAAGAACAACTGACAAAAGATTTTAGAAGGTAATATATACATGTATGTATGTATATGTATATTTATATACATATGTATATGCATGAGTATATATAGACATCTCTCTCTCTCTCTCTTTATATATATATATATAATCTAAAAAGACTTCAGATGTTTTACCCCTGAAATTTTAATGGAGGAGAAAAATGTGTGTGTATATATATATATATAGATAGATAGATAAATAGATAATTTAAATATATATTTAATAAAATTTAAAATAAATATTTAAATCATCTATCTATCTATCTATCTATATATATATATATAAAATTTAAGATGTCTTCTGATGTTTAACCCCTGAAATCTTATTGGAGGAGAAAAATGCTTTCCTGAACTTACAATGGAATATTTTATACAAAGCAATGATGAAAATTAGGACAGTTTCCTACTGTAAACACTAAGACTTTCAATCATAGTTCAGCAAATGTAGAAATATTGTAAATCAATTAATTTAAGTAAATTCTTCAATCATCTGAAAAAGTGTCAACAATTATCCACTCCAATTCTAAAATAAACAATCATCCAATAATTATAACACCCAAACATTTTTTGGTTCTAAACTCACTGTAACATTATTCTTATGGAAGGCAGATTAATAGACTTCTTCCTCATTCTGGTTTTTAAAAAGCATGCTCTTAAAATCGTTTTTAAAAATATTTACATGTGTTCTTCCTTCAAAACATTTGAAAGAATTTTACTTCTAGTAATATCTACAACTAATTATCTTGAGAAATAGCATTCCACAACAAATTCTATTCCATGTGCATGAGGGGGCGAAAAAACAAAAGAGCAAACAAACAAAAACAGAAACAAACAAAAATTATAAAAAATAAACAAAAACTGAAGCCCTTCCCAGCTAAACCCAGTAATCATCTTAAAAAAAAAAATAGACTTCATTTTTTTAGAGCAGTTTTGGTTCACAGCAAGTCAATATCTTTTTGAAATCATCTATAATATCACAAGAACATAAACAAAATGTTCAATCACGACCACCAACAACAATAATATAGTGAACAGAAGTTGAAATTAAGGGTTTTCTGAGGGCAATTATCAATTTTAAAAAATTGGGTCTCATGTGTCAAGATTCATTTGGGGGACAGAATATAGAAACTTGGATCCAAACAAAATGTAAAGTTGGAGGTAGTTTGCTCCAGTTTTCCACCAAACACACACAAAAACCAGGGGCCTTAAATACTGTACAATCCATGAAAGAGAAGTCTAGGCAACATTCTCTGATATGCAAAGGAAGACATTGAGGAAATACAGTATTTCTGCCTCAGCCTATGTTCTAGGTGAGAGAAAGGAAAAAATCTTCCTGAACACACATAACCTCAAATTGACAGAAACCAAACAAAACAAAACAAAACAAAAAACAACTGAAACAAACCTTTAAGGTATTCTGGGAGAAGCAAACTATAATCTATGCCTCCCAGGATTCCCATGTTAAATTCCATGAAATATGTGTTCAAAATTACAAAACTGATAAGACAGCTAGTTTCGTTGAGTTGAGATTGGACAGAACTAGAGAAAACTAGTGAACTGGAAGGTCCAGCTGGGAAGAAATGAAGTGTTATGACTCAGAAGGGGCAAAGGGATAAAAAGTATGACAGGGTAGAGTTACAAAAACCTGTACTATGTATCTAAACTGAGCTTCAATGGAAAGAAGAGAGGGAATGTAAAAAATTCAAAATTTAAAGGGACAGGACTGATAATTCTTCTAAATGCATGAAGATATGAGCCCTTAGATTGAGAAAACACAATGAATCCTATGGAATATAAATAAAAAGTAACCTACATGTACTTATATAAAGGTTAAAGTGAAGAAGTGGTAGAGAGTTGAGTAGGCATAAAAATGTATGCATGTGCAAAAAGACCAAATAAAGAAAGAGTGAGAGATGGAAGGGAAAAACAGGGGAGGGGGACCATATTGAATATTAGAAGAGAGGTTTGGGAACAGTCCTCTATTTTGTGTCTTTGGACACTTTCATTATGTTTGAGCCTATCCCATTTGTGAAACATACTCTTCTTCCATATTACATGGTTTCTATGAAGGCTCATTCAGTTCTTTCCTAGACCAACTCCTCCTTGACTAATAAAAACTTGAAAAACCTAGAATTGCAAAACTGTTTTGATAAATTGGATTTTTCTTTTTCCAAATCTAAAAGAACAGGTTGGCAGCACAGCATTATCCAATTTTACTCCATCTTGTTTCAGCACCTGAATCAAACCAGTCATTGGCTCTGTCATTCAAGCTGTTTTTAAAATTATTATTATTTTTGACATACAAAAGGAAATAAAATCCTTTTCGTGACAGGTCTAGAAACTCAAGCACATTTGGACATTCTGAACTGCCCTGCTGTTAAATCTTACCTAAATACACTTTCTTACATTTCCACACCTGACCTCCTGGCTTTTTTCTCTCTCAACCTGTGAAGTGGTACAATGCCCATCAAACATACCAGACTTGCCCTAGGCAGTAAACTCCAAAGCAACTCCAGGTGAGAAGGGTAGATGGGGATGCCTCTGGGGAATGGTCCAACATGTATGTTGTTGTAAGGAGACACACAACAAAAGCATCCATCCATCCATTTCCAAAAATGTGATGCCTCTTGACTGTACTTCCTATGGTGATGTCTTTTTGCTATTTAATGGCTGCACAGCCCTGGAAAGCATGACAGGTTTTATCAGCTTTGACAGCTGTCTGGAAGAAACAGCAGGCAACCTAAACTTCAGCCGCCATGCAACAATCTGATCGGGTCCTGCCAGATCCAGCAGAGTTGAATTTGACCAGCACTTGAATAGAAGCCCTCCCTGCTGTGTGTGTACAGGCTACTTCAGAGCATACTCTTTTCTTGCAGGAGTGAGGCTTTCAAGTTATAGGTAAAACTGTATTAATTGGGACCTGCGGGATGACATTTAGGGCTGTTAAAATATCAAGTCCAAATTCGTGTATGTATTCTTGATATCTCTATGGCAGAGTCATATATTCCTTGGCAGTAGGATAGCCCCTCCAGGAAATGCAAAAGGAGATTGGACAACAATCAAAACTATTAAAATGTTTGGAGTCCAGGGTGCTCCATCTCTTGTACCCTTAAGCTCTTTTCCTACAGGACAGTCACATACTCAAAACTTTCCCACCCTCTCCCTCACCCTGCCAATCTTCCATCATCCTTTCTTCAATTTCACCCATGACCTGCTTTTCGCTCTGCAAACTTCTGGGGGAGATAATTAAATGGAATATTTCTGCTACAGATGAAATATTTGCATCCCTTCATAATTTGTATTTTGAAATCCTAAACCCCCAAGTTGTGTTGAGATCCTTTGGAGGTGATAAAGTCATGAGGGTGGAATCCTCACAAATGAGATTTGTGGCTTATAAAAAATGACCCAAGATAGCCCCTTCACCATTTTCACCATGTGTAGACACAGCAAGTGGCACCATCTGGACCAGAAATGAACTTTGGTCAGAAACCAACAGTGCTGACACCTTAATCTTGGGCTTCCCATACTTCAGAACTATAAGAAATAAATTTCTGTTTTTTATGAGTTACCTATGTATGAGTTTGTGGTATTTTGTGATAGCAGCCCAAGGGGACTGAGACAGGTCCCACACCTTCACCACTTGATCTTTCAAACTGCAAAATTGCCTTTTGTACCTGTCATTCTGTGAAATGGCTTTTCCTGCAAGAACCATCTCTCCTTCCCAAAGTTCTACTTACTTTACTGCTCCGAGTCTACTCTAACCCTGAAATCTCAGCTGCCCTGCTCCTGAGACGATTCTCTAAGTTTTTCCAGGGAACTTTTTTATAATAGAAATGACCAAAAGTGTAGAGTTAAGGAAGGTGTGAGGATTTTTCCTGGTCCTATAGGAGCCTGTGTGACTTAATACCCCTGAATTTTCCCTGGGCTTAAAAATACTTAAGATATCCCCTTGAAAGGTAATGTAAGTACACTGAAAATGCATTTAAAATATGCCATCAACGTAACATATTGTTTATAGATTTTCACGTGTTTTTATTTTTCCTCTTCCTCTCTCAACTGTGTCCTGGTCCATTATCCACTCCTGATCTTGGAATAAAATAAAATGTGTCATGCAGACAGGAAATGTGCTTCAGAATCAGAGGAAATTGGGTTCCAACTGAACACTGCTTTTTAAAAATTGTATTTAGACTTTTAAAGTTTGGTATAATTTAAGACATTCAAGAAGTTGTAAAAGTTGTACAAAGAGATCCTATCCTATCCTTTACTGGGCTATTCCCTGCGATAGTATCCTACATAACAGTAATACACAACTCAAAACCTGGAAAGTGACATTGGTTCAATCCTATTCAAGCAACACAACTACAGACCTCATTTTAATTCCACGAGCTTCTACATGCATTCCCAGCATTGCTATTTACTATTTTTGTACCTATGGAAATTTTACTTAACCTATCTGAGCTTTGGTCTGTAAAATGGGATAATTTATCAGCACCTACCACATAGAATATTTCTGAATTTTGTGGAATGTCCCAAATGTAAATTCACATACACCCAACCTACAGAACTAAGAACTATAACTACTAGAACTATAAATAAAGGTTATAGTTAAAGCCATTACTTACAAATGGTATTCTGTGGTCAGTAAGGCCACAGGCTCTAGAGCTCGAGGGCCTACCTTGTATACCTGCCGTCCACTTCCTACTTGTCACCTCTGAGATCTTGTTTCTTCATCAGTTAAATGAAGATAATAGCACTTGTCAATCCTAGTTCTGAAAGAGTTTGGAGGTAATATTTGAAAAGGACTTCAAATGATGCCTGACATCTAGAAATTATTGGATGTGTTAGCTCTTATTATCTTTATAGAATCTAGTACTTAGTAAGAGGACAATAAATGTCATTTTGTATTTGTATTTTATTATCTTTCATGCAATTTAAATGTTGGTTTATGGGATTCTAACCTCGGCTGTCTTCCTTATTGAATACAGAGACATTCGATAAATCTTCATCTTCTCTCAGAATTTCAGGGATTCTGAGGTCTATACCTTTATCTTTCATCCCTATCTCTAAATGAAACTCATCTTCTTTTTCTCTAAAATACTGTGGTCTTGGTAAGAGTTCATTAGGAGTTAACCTGAAGGCAAAGAGAGTAATCTCTCCACAAGTAGGGTACAGTGAGCTCTTCCCTTCAAATTTCTCACCTCACCCTATCCATGCCCACCCCCGACCCACAGCCCCACCTGTAACTACCCACAATCACAGTCAGGGAGTCTCAGAAAAGTTGGATGAAAGAACAACGAATCAATTCAGACAAAAGTATTGGTAAGACATAAGATCAAGGACTTCTGGACAGCAGGAATTTGTGGGTAGCAGGATATGAGAACCCAGGGTTTGTTGTGTGGTTGATGATGCTGCATTCACAGGATGCTTTTCAGTCTGTCCTTGAGGGAGGGTGTATTTGTTTTCTGTCATAATAACCACAAACTGGGTGGTTTAAACAACAGGCATTTATTGTTTCACAATTCTGTAGGTTAGAAATCTGAAATCAAGGTACTGGTATGGTTGGTTCTTTCCGTGGTCTGTGAGGAAGAATCTATTTTATACCTCTCCTCTACCTTCTGCTTACTTGCTGATGATCACTGGTATTCGTTGGCTTATGAAACATAACCTCAATTTCTCCCTTTATCTTTATAAGGAATACTTCCTGTGTACATATCTGTCACCAATTTCACCCTTTTTATAAATACACCAGTCATATTGGATTAAGATTCATCCATTTTAACTTGATGGCCTCTGTAAGATCTTGTCTCAAAATATGGTCACATTCTGAAGTCCTAGGGGTCAAGTCTTCAATACATGAATCTGGTGGGAGACACAGTTCAATTCTTTTTTTTTTTTTTAATTAAATTAATTTATTTTCAGAAAAACATTATTCATTATTTTTTCACCACACCCAGTGCTCCATGCAATCCGTGCCCTCTATAATACCCACCACCTGGTACCCCAACCTCCCACCCCACCCGCCACTTCAAACCCCTCAGACTGTTTTTCAGAGTCCATAATCTATCATGGTTCACCTCCCCTTCCAATTTACCCCAACTCCCTTTTCCTCTCTAACAATTCAATTCTTTTTATTTATTTATTTTAAATTAGTTTTTTATTTTTTATAAACATATATTTTTATCCCCAGGGGTACAGGTCTGTGAATCACCAGGTTTACACACTTCACAGCACTCACCAAAGCACATACCCTCCCCAATGTCCATAATCCCACCCCCTTCTCCCAAACAATTCAATTCTTAAGAAAGAATGAGCCACCAGGTAGAAATTAATGTGTTTCTTGTAGTTTCTTCTCCTTCTTTCTAGATAGGGGAGACCATTATTTGTCATTACCCTTTAGGGGGAAAAATATTATTACCCAGAGATAATGTAAGTAAGTATTTGTTCTAAGTGTTAGAACTTCTTGTTGACAAGTCTTAATGAGCTTCAAATGGCAAACAGTTTTGTGGGAGGAAAAAGAAACATTAAACTTTTGGTTAATAAAATTGTAAAGAGGTAGTTAAAAGGAATAGAGGAAGAGGAGGAGAATCAAGGATCTAAGTTAAGGTTCAGCTCTCCAGACCCCAGAGTGGGTCTGTTGTCACCTTGTAATTCTGAATGTGCAGAGACAAGGAAAGACTCCTTGTGTGACCAGGAGGTATGATAAACTAAACAATAATCTCAAGCAAATCCTAGAGATGACTTCCCAGGGAAAACTGAAAATTATGGGGAACAGACAACTGTCTTGCCTATAAATGGCTCAAATATATATATATATATATATATATATATTTTAAAATAAAAAATAAATATATATATATATATATATATATATATATATATATATATTTGGCTTTGCTCTAGGTACCTCATCTGAATCTCCTCAGTGTCACTAAGAGGTCCCCAAATGCTTTGAGGAGTAGACTGGGTGTTCTCTTACCTATAATTTGGAACTCTTTTTAGATACCCAAAAAAAGGACACCGAGGCGATACTGGCATTAGATGGTCTGCCAGTGAAAATAAAGGGACATAGATGCGGAGTTAAACACTGATGGAAAGGACTTATGGAATGTGTGTGACCAAATCAGAAACTTCCCAGTTATAGAAGTTTAAAGCTTAGTTCCATCTTAGAAGAAATTGATGGATCATCAGGAACTGGGGCTTATGGCAAACCAACGAACGGCAGTCCAATGCATGGAAGAAATAGTAGACTTATGCTCACTAACACAGAAGATATCACCTTCTCCAAATTTATGATAATCTTTATCCCACAGACACCTTCTGAACTGTATCTCCACAGCACATCAGTTCTGTTGTATGTGAAAAAGTATTAGATGAAAACCGAGTTTAAAGATTAAAAAATAAGTTGCTGGGTTAAACAGATCTCTTTATTGCAGAGTATCTCATAATTTTTGGATGTTGTAGGGTTGAATTCATGTATTGCAATTAAAACATGCAAAAAATTACTTTATTCTGAACACTTGTTTTACTTTATCTTGAGTTTTTATTTTTGTAGCAAATGGGTAGATGAGGATTAAAGTAAGGTACAGAAAATATAAGTAAATTTAACTTATTCTCTTTGAGAGGAAGATCTAGGACTAAGCCTTGTCTTACATTCTATTCACAGAATCCACTCAAATGACCAAAACTAAGTGCAAAGAAAGCTGGAGAATGTAATTTCCCTCAGAACCTTGGTGAAAGAGGAAATGGGTTAGATGAATATTTACCCAATCTCTAACATAATCTTCCCTTTGGGGTATCAAATGTCTTTAACCTTCTCCCATACAGAATATGCTCACTCCTTTATCCAACAGAGATAAACCAAAGTTCTATTCAGCTCAAGGTCCAGGAGCTCCGGGTGACTACAAAACGCATCTCTTTATCAGGTCCAGAAGTGACTCTTCACAGTCCAGGTTCAATGATATAAGCAGACAAATTGTCTGTAGCTTCTCATTCTACAATACCAGATGGTACAATGAAGACAGGGTAAATATAACTAATATTCCCATTTGGAAAGCAAAATTAGTGAGAGATGCATGGCGGCCACTGGCTTGTAACAAGATGAACCTGTGCCAGGTAGGCATCGCAAGGTCTCTGTGCCCTGGAGATGAGGGAATCTCCAGATTAGATACTAACTCTACACTCTGGGAGGAAATCCTCTGTCTATTTTTCTCTGTGGGCCATGCTCCACTCTCCAGAAAGTTCTTTTTCCTCTTTATTCCACATGCCCATAGCTGAGGTGGTAATTTGTAAGTATCTTCCCTTTGAATGACATAGAGCTTTCATACCTCACTTCCTAATACTGTAAATCTGGACATGCAAAAGTTGTTTTAATGATAAAACAGTTACTAGGTTTTTTTTTTTTTTTAGTTCTTTAACTCATATTTAGGGACCTTTTAGAAATACTGTTCAAAAATTTATATTCTTCATCTATTTGCTTGCACTTAGTACCATATGCCAGTGACAACACCACAGTTCTTTCCTATCCATTTTTCTGAAGGCTAATTTATTTCTGTATATTCTCATCTCTATGAATCTCTTTCAGGTTAATATAGTTGAAGGTGGTGGGGACCACTGATATATAGTGGAGAGACACAGCTAATTTGAGTTTTCCTACAGGACAAAAAGCTGAAGTTTTTGAGGGCTTTTATCAAAGCTTTTTTTTTTTTTTTTTTTCCAATTTGATCTCCTACTGTTTGGGATGTATAATCAATTCACTTTTCTGATCCTTTGAGACCTTCAACATTTAGGCTTGCTCTATTCCATTTACCTCTGCTTTCAAACTGACCAATTCTTTCCTGGTTCTGCATTTTCTTATAATACCTTTATCACTAAAATGCTTTCTATCTCTGTACCTAAGAAGATAAACTAGTAAGTAAGTAATCTGCCTCGTAGACATTGGTGACCCAGGTATTTTGTCACTGCATGATATGGCTCTCTACCTGTTCAGCCCCAGAAATTGTCATTTTCTCCGTCTACCACTTGACTATTAAGTCACTAACACTATTTCTAGTGTCCATTATGTCAGCACCCTACTATTTCAAGATATTAATTGCAGTGTATGAGGTAACCCTGACTACTATAATAGATACAACCCCAAATTTGTCACTTAGTAAATAGAAATTGATTAAAAACATGAATTTTAAAACAGGTGTTCATGATCAATATGTGATTATTTAGGTGGTGATGCCAGGATTCGCCCACAAATAGTTTCCAAGAAAACAAAACAAAACATGGAAAATTGTGCATGGTATGTTTTTATGAGCTAAATCTAGAAATGCTGTTTTAGTCAGCTTGGGCTATTATAATACAATACCATAGGCCAAGTGACTTCAACAAATTTCTTATCTCAGAGTTCTGGAGGCTGGAAGACTGAGATCAGTGTGCCTATATGGCAGGTTCCGGTGAAAGCTCTTCCTGGCCTCCATATGGCTGTCTTCTTACTGTGAGTGAAGAAAGAGAAGACAGACTGACAAGAACAGAGAGAGAGAGAGAGAGAGAGAGAGAGAGAGAGAGAGAGATCTTTCTCTTCTTAAAAAGCCGCAGTCTTATTGGATTAGACCCCTACCCTTATGACCTCATTTAAACTTAATTACCATCTAAAGACTATTTGTAGATACAATCACTTTGGGAATCAGGGCTTCAACATATGAGTTTTGAGAGGACACAAATACAGTAAGTGGAAATGGTAAACTCCAAGATTCCTAATGTTCAAGAAAAAACCTCTCTATTATGAAGTCATGGATTTTTACGCTAACTCCAATAAGTGTTTGTAAAGATTTATTTTATCATAGGTTAGATCAAATATTAGTGTAACCTATCACCACTAAAAGAAATCATTGACACAATGTTGAGGAAGAGAATTAGACTTTTGCTGTTAGCATTTGGTTATGTGATCTTATGCATAAAATTTAAACTCTACAAGTTTCAGTTAGTTTGCTTGAAAAAAGAAAATGACTTGAGGTACTATAAGGTGATCACATTTAAGGTTCATTCTTTATTCTTGCTCTTCTATTTTATGTTGATAAGGTATATAACAGTAATTGAAATGGAATCTTTAATATATTCTTCATCATATTTGTCTTAGTTTCAATTCTCACAAAAGCAGATACGCAGCAGGAATTGGGATGAAGAATTGAGATTAACATATAGGACACCCTCTCTTCAGGTAAATAAATAAGTTATAGTATAAGCAAACAGAATTTTAATTATTTACTATCATCCAAGGAAGAACATTGCATAGACAGTTTTGAGTAGTGTGGAAAACTAATGTACAATATTTTTTGTTTATGGGTTGGACTCATAAATTCTTAGGACGGGGAACGCCTTCGTGGCTCAGTGGGTTAAGCCACTGCCTTTGGCTCAGGTCATGATCCCAGGGACTTGCATCAGGCTTTCTGCTCAGCAAGAACTCTGCTTCCCGCCCCCCTCTCTGCCTGCCTCTCTGCCTACTTGTCTCTGTCTGTGTCAAATAAATAAATGAAACCTTTAAAAAAAGAGTTCTTAGGGTGGGACATGAAAAGGTGACAAGTGATTGTATTGATTCATTTCTTAAGATAGCTGCCTGGGGGCGCCTGGGGGCGCCTGGGTGGCTCAGTGGCTCTGCCTTCAGCTCATGTTCCCAGGGTCGTGGGATGGAGCTCCACATCGAGCTCCACATCGGGCTCTCTGCTCAACAGGGAGCCTGCTTCCTCCTCTCTCTCTGCCTGCCTCCCTGCCTACTTGTGATCTCTGTCTGTCAAATAAATAAATAAAATCTTAAAAAAAAAAAAAAAAGATAGTTGTCTGGTGCAAGCTAGGCAGAAAGATCTAAACAAAGAAGTATGCATATGCAAGTCAGAAGACATTCTGTGGTTTAATTGCATAACTGATATGGGTGATTTTTAAGTTTTCGGTCTTGCATAATCAACAGGACTGGTCGTTCTGGTTCTCACAAGGAATGGAAGGAAACCAATGAAATATGGGTGAATGCATAAATTAACCACTGAGAGGCAAGAAAAATTGGGTATCTGTCCTCCCCTCTTGTCACGGTTAAGGATTGTTTCTGAGGTATTAGCTCCCTGAAAATTCTGATTGCCCCTTGCAATGGCCTTTCAGGCTAGACAGGCCAGAGAACATTCTTATCATTCTCATTCAGAGAGACACAAGAAGCTATGGACATATTTGGGAACTCTGTATGTCCTGCTCAAGTTAGACTGAAGAACAAAAGATTGGAGAGAGTACCCAAGCATTTGCTAGAGCATTTAAAAACAATTCTAAAGAAATGAAACAATTTAGTTTTTATATTTCATTATGACCTAAATTTTGCATTCCCTCTTAGATTGCATAATTTAAAAATTAAAGTGTACTGACTCAGGGTTAGTGAGAAATTATTTTGTAGTAATCACAGAAAAATGTGGAATTCAGTGCTAACTGAACTTATCCTCTGGTCATTAAGTTTACCACACACACACAAAACATGAACTTTCTTTTTATAGTATTAGTCAAGGGATAATAACAACTAAGTTTTGCCTAATGGTATCCTTTTTTATAGGCCTTCTAAACCCTTTAATACTCCAAAACAGAATTCTATGCTGTATTCTAATGCTTAATCAAACTGAGAGGACTTAAATTGAGATGTATACTGAACATTATTATGCTATGCCTGTTAACTATGTCTGGAGGTCAGTCCACATTAGAAAAATGTTGATTCGCCAGATTGTTTATCTAGTTGATTTTTCCATGATTTGGATTTTGCTTATTGCATTTCTATGTTATAGTATAGCACAGACTCCTGAAAAGGCCTAAAAATAATAATGATCAAGCTGGTAGCAATAAACGTTCTACTGGCTTTCAAATTATAACCTTGGAAATCCAATTGAAACTAAAATAAACTAGTGATTTGTAGGAAAATTAGTAATGTTATGTCTGGATTATAAAATGTGCAAGATGATCTTGGGTAACCTTCCTTTACCAGACTGCAAGGAACTGTCAAATGCTACAAGAGTCACGTCAAAATGACTTGGGAATCAATTTAAAGAGGCTCCCACCAACCAAAGATGGAAATTATATGAATATCAGTACAGATATAATTTCAGTGCATTTAAATCCATCAATTGTATTTAAATTCCATGCTTTCATGATATTCACCATCACACACAAAATCTAATGGATCCCTTTGGAAGATATTATAAAGCCAACCCTATATTTTGAAACAGATAAATAAAGAGAAGAAATCAAATATTTAATCTTTCTTACACAAATCATGTCACTGATAACAAAATAGTAAATATGAGAAAATTTCTATTAATAAAAGTGTTTAACAAGTAAGAAGGAAAAATCCTATTTGCCATCTCTTGTTTTGAATATCCCTTGCTTTTGATTTTAACATCCCAAAAGAGAGACAACCAGATATTGCAAGCCACTTGATGAAAGACAGGCTACTATCTATAAAATAGTCTTGCTCCCTAAAAATCAGACCTCAATATGATTAAGCCTCTAGATACAACAACCAATTTACAGGAAATATCAAGGGCAGAGGTATGCTCTTGATGCAAAATATTTCATGTTTTACCAAAAATCATCATTTTCTTTGACTTCTGTATCTGTTTTTTATTCCTTTAATGAGCACTACCAATGGCTTTCTTTTTAGAGATATTTAAAAAAAAAACAATCTTTGTTTTTTGTTTTATTTTGTTTTTTGTTTTTGTTTTTTTTTTTTTTTAACTTTATATAAGCTACTGCATAAGTTACAATAACCAAGAAATAACAATTCTTTGAGGTGTGGTTGCACTATATTCAATTGGGCTCCTTCATTAGCTGTATTACTTACCAGTCTTTCGAAATACTTGATTAACGATTGTGCCATAGCTCAATCACAAATTACTGCAGGTCATGGACATCTGGGGTCATACTGTGTTAGTGTTAGTAGAAATTGTGAATATTAAGTCAACAAATTTAAATGGTCTAATTTAATATCTGATGCAGTTATATGGCAAAAGAAACAGATATTATGGGTGAGTATTAATGGGTTTTTCCCTCCACCCCATACATAAAATGTGCATAAATTCATCACTCACTTTACTATAATTCTTAGTAAATTTCATGGAAACAGAAGAAAAATGAGTGATTTAAAAAAAAATAGCCTATGTGTGGATACATATTTTTCTCGTAAATCAAAATTTCAAATTAACCATGTTTTCCACTAGCACTTGTTGTTGCCTATTCTCTTTCCATATTCAAGTGAACTTCCTCTTTGGTGATACTTTTAAGAGGAAAAAAAAAACAGTATATTTTAGGTCTATATTTTAAAATACTCAAAGCTCAGATATTTTCCTTGAAGGGGATGCATGTGATTTGCAAAAGCCAGTATTAGAGACTCAAAATTATGTTTCAAGGGGATCAAGCCTTAAAGATTTAAACCATAAATAACAGACCAGAAATGAGAACACTCAAGTTTCAGGGAAGTTGGAAAACGGGGGCTCTGAGTGAATCCACAACAAAAATCTACGGACATTTTTTCCTAGGACTTTGTCCTATTTTGCAGTTCCTTCTGTCTTTTTTTTTTTTTTTTTTTTTAAAGATTTTATTTATTTATTTGACAGAGAGAGATCACAGTAGGAGAGAGGAAGGGAAGAGATCACAGAGAGAGGAAGGGAAGCAGGCCCCCTGCTGAGCAGAGAGCCCAATGTGGGACTCGATCCCAGGACCCTGAGATCATGACCTGAGCCGAAGGCAGCGGCTTAACCCACTGAGCCACCCAGACGCCCCAGTTCCTTCTGTCTTTACATACAAATTCTCATAAACGGGAGACAGTGTGACTGACTGCTGGAACAACAAATTATTTTCTTTCCTTTCCATCCAAAGATGGAATAGAAAACAGCCCAGTCTCTTCCTAAGTAGAGAAAAACCCAGTTCCTCCTGCCTGTGTTTCTCCTTTACCACACACCCATAACACTTCACTTCCGACACTTCTGGTCACCCACTGTGTGGGGATTTTTCTTCACACCGAGTGATTTTTCCACAATGCCAGCTGGATATCCTACAATTTAATTCAGTTCTGAAATCATCTCCTTCAAGGTGGTGTCAGATCCCACAGGCGAAAGGCTCAGGCCTATGAGACTGCCTCGCCCACTTCAGATGCTAATCACAAGTGGTAGGTCTCAGGTTACCCGCAACATCTGTCTGATTTGGCTATAAATCGGAGATTCCCATGGCCCCACTCCTAAAGTTCAATTAATTTGTTAGAGGAGCTCATGAACTTGGGAATTACTTACATTTACCAGCTTGTTGAAGGATATGATAAAGGATACAGATAAAACAGCCAGATGAAGAGATACTTAGGGCAATGTCTGGGAGTGTCCTCGGCACAGGAGCTTCTGTCCCTGTGGAGCTGGGGTGTGTCACCTTCCCAGTGTGGATGTATTCTCCTATCTGAGAGCACTCTGAACCCACTACTGTTGGGATTTTATATGTGAGGCTTCTCCAAGTAGGCAGGACCAATTAAACTCCATTTCCAGCTCCTCTTCTTTCTCTTAAGAAGTATATAGAGTGGGGCTGAAAACTCCAACTTTCTAATTATGGCTTGGTCTTTCTGACAACTAGCCCTCATCTAGGAGCCACACAGATCCTCACCTCATGAGAAAAAAAGTGCTCTTTTCACTTAAGAACTTAAAAGAGTTTTAGGACCCCTGTATCAGGAATATAATTAAACAATAAATGAGTGGACTAAAATTTCTAACTTCAACTAAATGAACCTGTTCAAGATCAAGAAACTTCCCTACATGAAGCAATATATCTAATTTTGATTGGCACTATTTGTTTTTAAGTTCCTGTTTTTATTGTTAATATTGTTCTATCCCCATAACTACCTTTCTTATATCTGTTCTTCCCCATCTACTAGTGCTATATATAGCACATCTAATTCACTCTGTTTTGCTCTATATTAGTATATATAATTCACTCTTTACTACAACACTTAAACTAAAGACTATTATCTATATCGCCTCAAACACCATTACTATTTTTTATGACAAACATACCCATTTTTTTCATGAAAAACATACTCATTTTTTTTTCATTTTCTTGACATAATTTTTTTTCTTTCACCACTTTCTGCCATTTCTTGTCAGACCATATTGCTTGAATTTTTAAATATACTATTAAGTTCGCATACCAAATCCTGAAATTTTATAGGATGTGCTAACTGGGAAGATATGGGAATGGCTGGTCATCTTGTCACATAAGCTATTATATGAACTCACTCTAGTCTCATAGTAACCTTTAGTACTTATGATCTCAAAGTTCAAGTGAAGTATGCCATCAAAGAGAAGTTATATTCCTTCTTTAAAGATTTTATTTATTTATTTTAGAAAGACAGAGAGTGCAACTAGGGGGAAGGGCAGAGGGAGAGAGAGTCGAGTCCCAAGCCACTCTGGTGAGCACAGAGCTGGACACAGGGCTCTATTCCACAATCCTGGATCATGACCTGAGCTGAAATCAAGAGTTGGACTCTTTATTTACTAAGCCACGCAGACGCCCCTATACTCCATTTTTAAATATGATTCTGTCATGTACGTGGTGAATTATTCTGGACATCTTATACAGGGCTTTATGAAAATTATTTATATACAAATGTAGCATTACATATATTATTTTATTTTTTATATATATTTTTGTTTTCTATATGAGTATATCACACAATGTACCAACTTTTCATTTTGAGGTTCACGACATTGATATAGTTTGACAAATTCTCATTAAAGTGAATGGCAAAAGTATAAGTAGGGTCAGGACTGGTCTGATGAAAGAGACTTATGATATAATGAACTTTCCCTTAAAATCAATATTGACCACTTAATCAGCACTATTTGAGATGTCTATTAAAACCTAAATATTCCTCTAGTCGCTGTTACACAGAGCTCATTTATCTTGCACATCCATGAAATTAGTCTGTGAAAAATAGTAAATGATTTTATTTACAAAAAAAAAAAAAAAACATACTTTATAGCTATGGGACTCCATTGTTCTACTCTTCTAACATAATAAAAAAAAAAAGCAATTAGTTTAATTTGGGATGTTTTATTCCAACTAAATTCCTGCTGGTTCCAAATGTCTGCAGCTTCTTTTATTAATTGTTTATAAATAGTCTTATAAGTCTTCATAATATCGCTCAAGAAATTAATATCAGGGTCTCTGGCACACAGTGTGACATCTAACTAGTTTCTGTCATTCCAATGTCACAAATATACTTGCATCTCTTTACCTTTCTAGGGGCTCTCTAGTTTCCACTATTACCAAAAGATCAACAGCGATCCAATATTAAACCTGCAAAATCTCCTCATACCCTGGATTGTCATTTGAATTCACTCAGAGCTTTGAATTTATTCACAGCATTTGGGTGATGTTTTGCAATTTCTTCAGAACATATTTTAACATATTCTACTTAATAGTTATTTTTAGCATAATAGTAACACTCCAAAAACACTTAGTGAAGAGTGAATAAAATCATTACATTAACTAATTTAAATTTTCTTTTTAGAATCTCTCAAAAATGGATGTGAAATTTGTTGTTAAATTAATGAGAAAAATATAAAGTATTAATGGAAACTTTTATGCCATCATTTGAAACATCCCTATTCTTTATTCACAGTTTTAAGCATATTTCACTCTTTTTATAATCTCTTACAGCTACTCATATTAAGAAACAAAGATAAGTTTAGCACATAAAACACTGTTAAATCTTTTTGAACAAGGATCTGCTTGACTAGTGAGTTCAATTTCATTTCAAATCTTAAAATAAAAAAATTTAAATAAAATTAAGGACTCAGTACATAGAGATTATTTACTGGAACAAATATGTTATTTATTTTAAAATTAACTGTAATTCTTCAGTTTTTGAATATTTGCCACAACCATGCTACAATACTTTTGCTTTATTTCTGATACTACATATTTATATAGGTAAACATATTTAAAAAATAGTCTTCAATTACTGTAACAGGTTTTCTATCACCTCTAAGGGAGGGTCATACATTTACTCCCCCATTTCTTTAAATATGATGGTCAGTGACCATAGATTTCAAATAGTTCAAGAACTCTTTCTCCCATAAGGCCAGGT
The DNA here is from genome assembly GCF_022355385.1 of Mustela nigripes. NCBI lineage: Eukaryota > Metazoa > Chordata > Mammalia > Carnivora > Mustelidae > Mustela > Mustela nigripes. Next base: position 121,472,529 of record NC_081569.1, on the reverse strand, counting down.
CTTGGTACCCAAATGGTGGTCAGTGAATATAAACAGAATAATTGATGAATGTTTTCACACAAAACAATACCAAAATATAAAGAGTGAAGTTTTTAGAGCAATTTTTTTCCTCTGTAAGCAATTGTATTAGATTCTGAACTATAATCACAACCAATCCCTCACACAATTGTCCATGAATTCCGAAAGCAAGCTATAGCATTTCCCTAGTGTTCAAAGGAGTTCAACATAAATAATAATAATAAGTTACTCATATTGGACTAAACTTCAAATAATCTTTTTAAACTTGCATTACTAACTCAGGTAAACCCACATACCAGATGGGGGCTCTGGATCAATGAGGTCTCAGGTACAGGGTTGGGCTAACTGGCGCTGCCTGAGAATCTTGACACAAAAAACCTTGAACTCACCATTCTCCCAATATTTAAGGTAAATCACCTATTTAGAACAAACCACTCAGTCTTATAGTAAAATAAATATTATGGCAAGGCATCTGTAATGGAAAGAAACTAAATAAAGAGAAATAAATAAAATAGAGTAAAACAGAGAGAAATGGGGAAGAAGAAAGAAAAGTAAGGGAAGAGGGGAAGAGTAGGAAAGAGAGGAGGGAAGAAAGGACTATGGGAAGGGTGGGCAAAGAAACAGTTAATAAACACAGTTTTTCTCAAATGGCTTTCCTACAGAATGGAGACATTATTCAAAACTTCCTACTAAATATGAAATCAGATAAATTCTATGTTTCCACCAAGAATTGTATGTCCCATCCCTCGAAATATGGCCCCCAATTACAGCAAGTGGCATTTGGGCCATTCTATTAGAAGACATTGAAATACAGAAATGCTTGAGCTATTGTTTCCTTTACAGGTTTTAAGAATTTTGCAGCATTTGATATGCATTTTTCCTCAAAATAAAAGAGCATAAATTAGATGAGTTCACACATCTTTCTGTCCAGTCTATGAACAGATATATTGTAATTGATGTTTGAGATTGTATCTCATTTAAACATATACAATATCTCTTTTTATCTACTATTGCTTAAGATTATGTTTAGCTGCATATAACAGAAAATCCAAATAACAAATAAGGCTTTGATAAAAATTAAAAATAAATAAATAAATAAATAAATAAATAAATAAATAAATACAAATAAGGCTTTGAAATAAGCACTCCATCTAAAATATCAGAGCATGGTTAATAGATACCTAAACTCTATTTCTTTTTCTGCTAAATCAACATTAGCCAATGCCTTACACACTCAACATCATGTGAAGATTCAAGATACTTGTTAAAGTTCCAGCCACTATGTATGTATGCATTCTGGGAAAGGGGTAAAATGGTGATGGCATGGGCATAGTGTCTGCTACTTAGTTTATTTTTAATCTGAGATGAAGAAATGAAACATGTAAATATAAAATATGCAATTTGATAAGTTTTGAAACATGCATACATGAAACCTTGGCTTTCATAGGGAAATAGATTATTTCTATCACTCTGGAAATTTCCCTCATGCTTGGTTCCTATCAGTCCCTACTCTAGATAGCAACATTCTTTTTATTTCTTACTCTATAGATTTATTTTACCTATTATTTTGTTTGTTTGTTTGTTTGTTTTTGTTTTTGATCACACAGCCGGCACAGTATTTTAGGTACTTCTTCATGTTGTATTTATCATTACTTCTTTGCTTTTTATATTGCTAAGTAATTCCCCACTATATAAACATATCAAATGTTAATCTATTCTTCTATTGATGGACATTTGGATTGTTTCCAGTTTGGGTCTATTATTTAGAAAGTTGCTACAAACATTCTTGAACAAATACTTTTGTGGATGTTTGGATAAATACCTAAATGTTTGGGTAAACTTCATTTTGGAGTGAAAATGTTAATCATAGTATGCTTAACTTTATAAAAAACTGCCAGAGTTGTCCAAAGTGGTAGCACAGTTTTTTACTTCAATCAACAATATTCCAGTTGGTTCACATCTTTGCTGATATTTGGTTTGGCAGGTTTTAAAACTTTCCTCTTTCCAGTGGATGACATTGTGATTTTAATCTGCAATCCTCTGATGATGAGTGATACATTTCATGTGATTGTTAGCCACCTGTACACTTTCTGTGAAGTTATTTAGTCTTTTAACTATTTTTTAAAATGAACTATTTGAATATTTACTTATGGATTTGTTGTAGCTATTTATGTATTCTAAGTACAAGTCCTTTGTTAGATATGAACATTTCAAATGTTTTCTTAAGTCCTTGCCTTCTTTGTTCATTTCCTTAATGATGTCTTTTAATTTTAATGAAGTTCAGGTTACTTTTTGTGAGGCTCATGTGTTTGTGGTTCAACAGTCTTTGTTTGCCATAAATTTGCAAAATCATTTTCCTGTGGTTTCCTTTATAAAATCTAGGTTCTTCTCATTTCCCTGCTTTAAAATTAATTTGTCAAGTTTTGAAAAAAACAAAGCAAAACAAAATACTAGCCTATTGAGATTTTTATTGGGGTTTAATTCAATCTAGATTTCAATTTGAAGAGTATTGACCTGTTGCAATATTAAATTTTCCAATCTATAAACATAGTATATCTCTCTATTTTTAAGATTGTTTTTAATTTCTCTTGGCAATGTCTAAGTGTGTGTGTATGTGTGCATATATATATATTGTTTTTTTCATTGTCCAGAAATCTGGCATACATTTTGCCAAATGTATTGATATTCATGAGGGATATGGTCTTATAGTTAACTTTTCTTTCTTTCTTTTTTTCTCCCTTTTCCCCCTTCCTTCCTTCATTTTTTCCTTCCTCCCTTCCAAATGTTAGAAGTATATTTTCTTCCTCTATATTTGAAAGAGTTTGTGTAAGATTGCTATTGCCTTTCTTTAAATGTTTGATAGAATTTCTTATTGAAGCCATCTGGGCCTGGAGTTTTTTCTGGAAGGTTTTTATTACAAATTCAATTTATTTAATAACTATAAGGATATTAAGATTTTCTATTTTTATCTTTGTCAGTTGAGTAGGTTTTAATTTTCAAGAGTTTCCTCATTTCATCCAGACTGTTGGGTTGACTGCCATAAAGTTGTTTATCATCTTTTTATTACCATTTTAATGTACATGGAATCGGTAGTAATCTCTTTCCTTCCCCCTCTCTCCTTCTTGTGCTTCTTCTTGCTCTCCTATCTATTCTGCTGGGGCTTTATAATTCCCTTAGCCTGTTTTAAAAAATACCTGTCATCAGTCATTTGTTTCTTTTTCTGTTTCACCAATTTTCCATTTCTACTATGGAACACAATTTTCTGCTTCTTCATATGACTAGGAGATTTTTATTTTGCACTAGATGTTACAGGTGTTTGGATTGTGCCGCTAATCTTCAAAAGGTGTTAAATTTTGTTTTTATAGAAAATAAATTACTGAGAGACCCTTTGATCCTTTATTCTTTGTAAGGGTTGATCTAGTCCATCTGAGTTGTGTCCTGCGTCCCAGGGTGTGTCTCTTATTCTAGAGAATGGGGTAGTCATTTCCTGTGTTCTCTGAAGGGTCACATTCCTGCTCTGTCTGTTGTTCAATGTATTAGAAAAGCTGTCTGCCACAGCTTTTAATGTATCAGTTTATGGTACAGTGGGTTTTACAGTTTAGAGTAGCAAGGGGATAAGCCCACTCACGACCAGTTACTCAGTCACAGGCAGAGTGGAAACATCAGTGAGACCACTTTTAAAGAATTTTCTCCAAAATCCCACTCATGGTTGTGCTTACATGTCGCTGGCCACTCCTACCCAAGCAAGGAACAGAAAATGATATCTTTAGGCTTTTGGTTACCTCCAGCAACATAAAAATCTGTTCCTAAAGAAAGGGAAACTGAATTTTGGATAGCTAACTGGCCATCTCTGGGTATAAATCAGTTACTACCTTCAGGGTGTTTTAAAACTGTAGATAACAATTTTAAATTATAATCGCAAATGACAACAATGAATATTGAATTGATCATGACTAGTATGTTTGTAAGATCACATCACTAAAAATAAACAAATCTTTATAAAGTAAAGAATCCTCACCTGATTCACTTTTTTTTTTTTTTTTATTGCCTGAAGGTCCTAACATTGTATTTTTATATGTGTATTGCCTTAAATAGTATTTTTTACTCACTTGATCCAAGAACTGACTGAGTTCTATACAATATTTAAAATATGGTATGAGTTAGTATTATCAAGTGAAATGTAATACAGTAAAGAAACAAAACAGAAATAAAATGTTTTCCTTTTTGACGGCATTCAAATTTAAATGAGTTAAAAAAAATCTTTGAAAGTAGCAAAGAAACTGATCTAGAGTAATTTTGCAATTCATAGAATATTATGCTGTAATAGGTACTTCTGGAGAGTCTATTTATTCAATAAATACCTGTGGTAAGCTTCCCCCTGCTCTACACCATAGAAACAAGAGTTGGTCATCACATTTCCTGTGTATAACCCTGAACTTTCCATTACAGAGAAAGGGAAACATGGCTGGATTTGGTCAATCATAGTTTTCCGTGCAAATATGTTTTAAATGGGGTTCAAGTATGCTACGTCGGCCTTTCTAATTGGTTACTATCAGGGCCTTTCCTGCAATCACATACACAGAAAGTAGAGAGAGAATGGTCATCAATAAGCGGAAGCACAGCAGACATAAAAAGATGATCAGAGCTGAGTTTTGTCTCAGATTTAATTTTACATTTCCTGTCCTAAGTTTGTGAAAAAAAAAAAAAAAAGACCCATATGTTCTAATGTTTTTCCTTTTTTAGTATAAACCACCTGAATCAGTTTTTTTTTCTTGAAACAAAATGTTTTTGATTGAAATAAATGCTCAGCATTTAGTCTATCCTTATCTAATTTTAGATAAAGTTGAATTAAAATATGATATCTTTTCTTTCTTGATAACTTGTATTTAAGTTTTCTATGATTTAATATGGATAATGAGACAGATAATTCAATTTTTATAAAACTATTTATGAAATCCAGTCACAGTGAGTATGTAGTAAACTCCATCTATAGAGCACTAAAGAATATCCTGCTGTAAGAATGACCTTCAAAAAATATTACTTTTCTAGTCCTTATTAAAGTAAAAAAAAAAAAAATCAATTTGGAATTAGACACTCTGTCTTTACCTCTACTGACCATATCTCTTATCATAAGCAAATAACAAAAGACTGAGAATCAGTTTTATCAAATAAAATATCAGCTATTTCCACCTCGTATGGTTGATGTAAAAATCATTCAAGTTAATATATAACATGTGAAGTCATTTGCACAAAAGAAAAATACTTTTGATTGATTGGCTGTGTATTATGGTGGCAGGCCATGAATTTTTCAATATACATACATGTAATCTTAACTTTATAATAATTCCTCCCTGAGTACAAGGAAAGAATAAATCTAATATAGTTCGGTTTATGCTGCCTTAAATGTTTTTGTAATTTGTTCTTGAAAATAAAATTGGTATTAATATCTCCCCAGTAAGAATGCTATACATTTTAACTATCCACTCTAGGGGGAAAAAAATCTATGATGTCATAATACACTATAATTGTAAGTAATCCCTTTGAATAGTTTTAGAAAACTGCCTGTAATTACATGAAAGAGCATAAGGCGTCTTGGGACCTTTTACCAGCTGTTTCCCGTCATCATGTCAGTCCTAGGAATTAGAAAATTTTAGATTCAAATGGGTTTGATCAGGCAAGGCCATCATGAAACAAATGAAGACATTGATAGACTTCTCCAGTGGCAACATGATGAATTTCATTCTTGCTATAGGATCTGACCCAGTTATATTCCAGACAAGCTATGATAGGAGGACTCAGCTTCCTGTGCTACAGGCTGATGAATATCTGCAAGCGTAGCATTGTTCCCAAATTTATTTTACTATAAATATAAATTAGCAAAAAGCAGTATTCTTCCCAAAGTGATGAAACACATTTATGTAAGGTACACTTTCAACTTTGCTGGATGTGGCAAAATACTAACCAAATAATCTCATTTCCTCTTCATTTTGAAAACACTGCGAGCACTTAATGAGACTAAGACAAAGTATTGTCCAACATATGCAAGTGTGAAGATTTCTGACCAATTTCTGTCAACCCCACACATGTGAATTTACACACCTTTCCAAATGACTGAGGTTGCTAAAATGAATGTGTAGTCTCATTTCATGCCTTGGATTACCTCAGTCCAAACTTTCAACACTACTTCTTGGATCAGATTCTAAAGAGAAAAATACCTAACACCATAGATCCTCTGGTACTATTTCTGTTAATAGCTGAAATGGGCATTGCAAAGCATTAGAAAGACATGAGTTCAATTTTTTAAAATTTATTTTTAAGAAATGATTTTACTTTCTTATATTATATTATATATATATATAAACATTTTATATATGAATATAATATATATATAAATATTATATATTACATATATTTATATTATATTTCGTTGCTCTGTTACAATGTATATTCTCAGTTCAACAGCAACAAAGAGTAATATAAGGTTTAGTGTTAAAAATAAAGAACAGAGGAGTGCCAGGGTGGTTTAGTTGGTTGGGCTGCTGACTAGTGGTTTTGGGTCATGATATTGGGGCCCTGGGACTGAGCCTCATGTTGGGCCCTGCACTCAGCGGGGAGTCTGTATGAGGATTTTCTCCCTCTCTCCCTCTGCCCTTTCCCCTACTTATATGTTCTCTCTCTGTAAATATTTTTTTTAATTGCTTCAGCATCTTTTATGGTGCTTGTAAAGCAGCTTCTGTGCAATACACATTTGCAGAAGGACCAGAAGGAGAGAATAAAGACAAAGAAAGAATAGAGACTATGAAAGAGGTGAGAGGAGAGAAAAAGCTGATAAAATCAAGATTAGGTCAATCATTTCCTCGGACTTTCTTCAGAGCTTTAAGCGTGATCACAGCAAGAAGGAATGATAGATGCCAGGCCTTTGAAAAGAATGGCATTAAAACTATGATTCAGTGAGAAAAATAAATAAGAGAAATATGTAAAAACTGAGATAGTTTTATATGTAGAGTTGTATGATCTACCAGGTGGGGAAATTTTTACCAAAATAAAGCAAAATAGAAGCCGTGTGTTCTCATGATCAAAGGTTTTCAGAGCTCAGTAAAAACACATTTGAGTCACATAAAGTCACCTAAATATGAAATTCAACCATGCAGCTGAAGTGGGAGTTGCAGAATCTAAACCTGAACAAAGACATGAGTGAGGCATGGAACCCATGCAATCATACAAGGTCCTTGAGTAGGGTCCTACACTTGGGTGAAAGCTCTGTTCTCACCAAATTGGTCTTGAAGTTCTTTGAAAATGCATCCTGCACTTTTATCTCGCACTGAGCTCCATGAATTTTGTAATCAGCCCTGGGGTGAACTACACAGCTATGTGGACAATGATATCACATCACATGAAGTAGGATTTTCCACCTCATTCCTCCTTTAGGTCAGTTGTTTCCATTAGCATTGCCAGCAAGAAATCAAGCAAAATCTCAGCTGATAGATCTATTATCATGGAGTCTATCTGCACAGGTATTGCCCCAAATATTTAACAATGATATAATCATTTCCTTAGTAGTAAGCATCTTTCATAGAGGGAAGATTTAGAATTAAATATAGGAGTTGAGATGACCAAAGAGTGGAAGAATTTGCATATTTGATCATTTAAATAAACATTATCTTTAAAGAACTTAGCCTGTGACCATAACAATTTGAAAAATTTTAATTGAAAAAATAGTTTAGGCTTGCATCATCATGCTAATTTTATATACAATATTTAAAAGCACATATTTATCAGTATATCTATAAATAAATCTGGTTTAGATTCCTTCAAAGTGATTGTCAATATTTGGTAGGTTTAGGAGTAAAATACAAAAGTTTAAATAGAACATAACAATTTTTAAAACAACTAATTTATGAAAAATAGCTTTATTAAACCACATGTATTAATTTGAACGACAAAGTAGGCATTTGCAAAATCCTTTCTAAAGACAAAAAATATGAGAATATGGCAATAAAAACTCACATTATTGAATACTTGAAATGGAGTAATTGTATCTATTTATTCACTCATTATTTAACAAATATTCATTCATCAATGTGCTATGTGTACAATAGTGAAATAGTGAACAAATGGAACTGATCACATCCTGATGACAGTTATGTCTGTTGGTTTGCAAAGTTAACATTCTCATAAACGTGGCTCACCAGTTAAATGAGACCATGTCCTTGATTGGTAGTCTGAACAACTAGAATGTCAAGAGTTTCATCTCATGTTGGATTCATGTTGAACAGAATGGAACCCCTTGTTCTTAACTTATGCTTGTTGTTCTGGTATGTTTTTGAATAATTCTGCTTTTACACTCAAAATGTGAATGGTAAATTTGAATGTATGTGACTCTTTCAGTGATGGGTTAAGCATCTCACCTAGAAAATGACACAATTGCACACACATTCTTTATAATCTAATGTAACCCTTCCACTAGAGATAATGTAATTTTAAATCTTCTAGTAGCCATACTGAAAAGAGGAAAAATAAGTAGGTAAAGTAAATTGTAATAACATACTTTATATAACTCATATTTCCAAAGTTTGATCTTTTAAATATGTAGCACTAAGCACATTTCAGATACTCAATAGACACAGGTAGCCAGTGGCTGCCATATTGGACAGCACATATATAAGTCTTTGTTTTCTCTGCCATGCCTTCAACTTGTACATCAGCAGGTCACAACACAAAAGCACCTTTGTCTGTTGGTAGAAATATAAATCTCTTATCAGTTGTCTTCAGCAGATAGAAAGGCTGGTCCAGGAAGCTTTCTGTGGCTACAAGAGTAAAACGGGTTTCCATTTTGAGGTTCTCGCATTGGTGGTATAGTGGTGAGCATAGCTGCCTTCCATTTTGAGGTTCTCCACTAGACCCTGCTATACAAACAGTTCTTAACACAGCAGTGTTCTTTGTAAGGCATGTTTCCACCCTGCTCGACAGGATATATAAATTGCTTGGCATTCAAGTAGATGAGGCTATGCAAGTTAGCTGAGTTGACGGAGGTTCACAAACTGAGAGAGACGGTTGGTTATGGATGTTCTCACTGTGTTGACTTCTTCTGAACGAATGACTCATTCAGGGATGATGTTTAAGAAATCACTTCAGTCTATGATTGTAGTTGTAAGAACACCTTGGTATAAGCTGCATATTGTTAAGTATAATGTATATCAATGGTCTTTTGTTCCTGTTCACGTGTCTCACTTCTAGTCCCTGAGAATGTTGCTGAGTAAACGTAGCAGCAGCACCCAACAAACAGGAACAACAGGCTCCAAAGTAGCTTCAGAAGGAAGTAATCAAGATAATCTAATTTCAGTACTTCTTTTTTCTCTGACTGAAAGTATGAGATCCTGGCAATAGGAAGAATATCCCAGCATCTCTGGCTCATCTTCCCCAAAACAAACTTTGAAAGACTATTCAATATTTGAGGTGCAAACTGCTTGTGTATATATGCAACACTTCAGTCCCATGCTGTATCTTGTATTTAACCATCAGAGAGTACATTTATATATATTTTTTATTTTAATGAGACAATGTAGCAGAGTCAATATTCCTCAAATTATTCCACAGAAGGAAACTGAATGACAGAAATCTATGAATATAGCTTAGAGGAAATAGACTGATGCCAAAAATATATGAAGTTTCCTGTTACATCTTTAAAATATTGAGTTAATTTGTATCATGTTATATATCTGTTGTATTTCTTATACAAATTGTGTATTTCCCCAAAATGTTTGAGAAACAACAATCCCAAAGCAACATGGACTGTATCTTCCTGTTCAGACTCACTTGGATTCTTGTCCTGGTGCATGAACTCAGATAAGTCACACCAACTTCATGAACTGGAGTTCCTTCACAACTAAATTTGGAATAATTCTGAAATAGGATTGCTGAGGGATTAAGCAAAGTTTTACACAAAAAATTTCCTCCATGACAGAGAACAGAGTTTTTGTTGCGTCTGTTATTCCTTCTTTCTACACTACCTCCTTCAGCTATGCATTGTTTTGGTCTAACAAACGATTATGGATCTTGTCACAGGCCCTGTGCCACTTACTAGAGAACAGTGTTATTAGAAACATATCTGGTCCCTTTGTTGGTAGAGATTGCATGAGTTTATCCATAAAATTGCTAGCTCAATATTCCTATCAAAAAGATATATTATAAATGTCTGCTGAATCAATGAGAAGGAAATAAAAAAAAGAGTTAATATACAGAAGGAGTGTAATGTTTTGTCATTCTAACCACTCTCTCTGGAATGTCTTCCTAATATTGGAATAAAGACAGAGGTAGCAAGCTCTCCCTCTATCCTTTGAAGTGGTTACTTAATATGTGACATCCGTGTTGCTGCAATGACTCCCACAGAAATGCATCCAAGGTAAATCCAGGGCCTCCCATTCAGGATGATGCCAGAGTTAACCAAGAAAGGGCGAGAGGTTTTCCACACCTCAGGATTCAGAGAGTGATTATTATGTTTGCCATGAACATCAACAATAAACAACAAGAAGGGATCTTGACAGTTCTTGGGGACCTCAGTGAGCAAGCAGTCTAACATCAGAAGATAGGACGAATGAAATAAAAGGAAATATTTAGGAAGATTAGTGTGAAAAAACTCTGAGACTAGCACAAGTCTTGATGTTTGGAACTAAGAATGAGAAAGGCCGTATCTTGGTGATGGTTTTCACAATGGATTTCTGCTGCTGGGTCACAGTCTTATGTTAAACATAAAAATCCTCTGTAAAATGGGGCTCTGAATAAGATCTCATTTGTAAAAATAAATATTTCTATAGCTTAAAAAATTGGAATCTACATAGATGACTTTCAGTTTTCATTTTATGCTAAAAGTCTACATTTCTGATGATGAAAAAAGCAGCAGACTCTTTCGACCAATCTTTTATTGAATGCATAATTATATGAAAAATGCTTCTTTTTTTTAGTTTTTAATTAACAAGAGGAAATTACAGCCACTCATTAATCTGATATAAATCACTGGGTGAACTATTTCAAGTGACTAAAAATACCCACTAGCACAGTCTTAAGTGTTGAAAGCAGTTAACTCTATAAAGATAGGTATTCATTAAACAAATATTTAGCCTGTCTACACTGGAGTTCTTCCAGGATGAGGTGTGACTTTCTCCTTAAGTCAAACTTAATTATTTAATGGGGCAATTAAAAAGAGTGGATGTTTTAGATTATGATTTATGAGGTATGAAGTTACATTACTGTATAGCTATGTACCTTGCAAGTCTTCTTGCTTCCATTAAGGGTGATGAAATTTTCTTATAATTTCTCTATTGAAGAAAACTTACTCATCCTTCAGAAAACAAAGTCATTTCTTTTGGATCCTGTTAAAATTTCATCTGTTTATCTTTAGGCAGCAATAATCTCATATTTTAAAAAGAAAGTCTTCATTAAGGCAAGGGAAATAAATGAACTATCTCTTCCTGAGATGTCAAGTTGAATGATGAATTGACTTGAAGTTGAACTGAACACCAGACGCTGACAGAATTCAAAACAACCAAAAAAGGGGAAAAAAAAAAAAAAAGCCCTTACAAATATGTACTCCAGGGTGCCTCGGTGGCTCAGTGGGTTAAGCCTCTGCCTTCTGCGCTCAGGTCATGATCTCAGGGTCCTGGGATCAAACCCCACATCAGGCTCTCTGCTCAGCAGGGAGCCTGCTTCCCCCTCTCTCTCTGCCTGCCTCTCTGCCTACTTGTGATCTCAAAGTAAACAAACAAGTATGTTTTAATTGAAAAAATGATTAATAATAAAGCAATTCATAAAGTACCAAATAGCATTTTGAGTATGTGCCATAAGTACATCTATAAAGATTTGATATATACAGATTTGATGATTTAATTATTCACAAATAGTTGATGATGTGTTAGATGATGGCTAAAAAGAAGTCATAGAGTATTAATACAAATGTTAAATATGTGGTTGTACACATTTATAAAGACTTGAAATGTATACACAGATGATAATAATTTATCAATGGTTGGTTATATTATAGTCAACTTAAGTGTTGAATCTTAAATTTCTTTTCTTTCCATAATGGTATCTTGCCTTTTTATTCCTCTTTCTGACTCTGGCCAGGGCCTTAATAGTTTTCCTACCTCATCAACTGGAACAGAAGTTTCCATTAACCTCCTGCATCCTCTTGGAACATCACACAGAGCCCACTCCTCATTGTTACCTTCCTACTTCCTGCTCACACTTCCAACGAATGTCACTTCTGCACTCCATGCCCTGGAGATAGGCCATACCAGAAACAGGAGCACCAGTGCCCCTGGGTCCTCACACTCCTGACAATGATCTTAGCTCTCACGTATTGATCCTTTCTAAAATGCTTTGCTTATATTTCCCTCATGCAGTTTTATCTTTCCTGCGTGGATAAACACACACACACACTTTCCTGATACTACAGGTACGTATATGTTCATCTTTTTTATCTCTAAACCTGATAGTTCTTTAAGAAAAGGAGCTGTGTTCAAATACCAAATAAGGGGCGCCTGAGTGGCTCAGTGGGTTAAAGCCTCTGCCTTCAGCTCAGGTCATGATCCCACGCCCCACATCGGGCTCTCTGCTCAGCGGGGAGCCTGCTTCCTCCTCTCTCTCTCTGCCTGCCTCTCTGCCTACTTGTGATCTCTGTCTGTCAAATAAATAAATAAAATCTTTAAAAATAAATAAATAAATAAATAAATACCAAATAAGTCCCCCAAATCATAGATTCTTTATATATATATATATATATATTTCTATGTATAATTATACATAGAAATAATACATCTATCCATCTATATCTACAACTATCTTTAGAATATATTCTCCCTCTCTTTCTCTCTCTCTCTATATATATATACCCTAAAGATAGTACATAGCTAGATAGATACAGATATATATATAATTATACATATATATTCTAGTTATTCACCTAAAATGAGTATTTATATAATAGCTACAAATAAGATTAATAATAAATTGATGGTAATAATAGCTAATGCTTCTTGGGTATTTGCTTTATGTTTGGTACTGTTCAAAGGATTAAATCCACACATTCTCATTTAATGTTTATGGCAGTCCATTGAGGTAGATGTTATGTTTGATGTCCAGCCATTCAGGTTTGCTTCTAGCACTGGAAGTCTCATGCCTTCAGGGCAAACCAGGACAGTAGATCCCATGCAGTGATCCCATTTGGGATTGTTATTGGAGAAACTGGGCTTAGAGAATTAAAGAAGGTGTGTTAGGTCCTAAGACTGACAAATGGAAGAGTCAGGATTCAGAAGAGACAATCTGGCAGCAGAGAACCCACTCTTAATTACTGTGTGTGTCTCAACAGCATAAAAAGACCAGAATCAGAGAGAAGAGGTAGGATTAATAACTTGGTTTTGAAGAGAGTGATTTTTTGAATAAAGAATAGAGAACTTCAACTGTTATTTTGTCACTTTTCAGATATAATGACTAAGACTTCGGTTGGTTAATTTGTCCCCAAGTCACACATACATAAGGGGCAGAATAGGAATTCTAGCCTAGGACCTCGACTCTTCCAGCTGCGTACTTGACTAGAGTCAACAGAACAGGTGATTGGTGGAAGGGGGTAAGGCTGACAACTACAATACTAGTTACATTGTGCTACCACCCTGTCCAGAAGCAACGTATCTAGGGGCAGGGACACCTAACAACTTGGGATATTCATATTCTCTTCCCTGAGGAGCTGGGGTTTGCTTGGAAGAACAGAGAGCCCTAAAAGTCTTAGAAACTTGTCATCTTAATAGTTCTCTAAAGAGAAAGCTCACAAGCACTGCTTCTGTGGTCCCTGCAGAGATTCCTGCTAGTTTTGGCCCTCCCTTCCACGCATGAGTTACACCTCAATAATTCTCCTCAAAAATTCTCATTTTGGCCAATGTAGTCAAGATGGTGTCTACTGCTCACAATCAAATAAATCTTTATTAACACAAATGGTAAAGATAAAAGTTCTGATGTAGGGACAAACCAACCAGAGGGAGATATTATGGAACAAAGAACGCAAACTTTCAAGAAATAGGCATCTATTGTCTTTAACACCAATATATTCCAAGAATCTAAAATTGTACCTGCACATTAAGATTTTTTGAATGAAGTAAGTCAGTTCAATTCCAGGTATAAAGGTTGTGATTGATTCGATCCAGCTCAGGACCCTTGGTCAGATGTAAAGTCAGTCTAATCACACATGGTCTTTTGAACAGTGAATTATGCTCATGGGGTTTCAGAGTTTTATACAAAGGTAATGGGGTCCCTCTCCATGAGAACATTTGCCGGGGTGTGTGCAATCCAGGTTCTTTGTGGAATAAGATCTGAGAGACCATGTGCACTTTGCAACTTCTGTACTACTCAGGTTTTCCCTATTAGCAATATTTTTAAAATTATACTTGTGGATCATCAGCAGTGTTTCTTTGTGTTACACTTAGCTTAGTGCAGTGGGATGATACAATGAATTTAGTATCAATTTCTAAAATTCACTACCAATAATTATTATGTGATGCCAGTTATTAATGCCAAATTATGCCTTATATGGTGAGAAACAATGTTATTTTAATCCATGTGAATATTTTCTACTTGGAGAAACAGGAGCAGCATGGTACTGTCAAGTATCATAGGTCAAGCCTATGGACTTTGCCGCTACCTTGACCTGGTTCAACTTCATTTCCACCACTTGTGAGCTGAGTCGCCTTGAGGAGGGTTCTTAACCTCTCTGAGCCTCTTTCCTTATGTATGAAACAATGATGCTGATTGTGCCTACCTCCAATGATTGCTGTATTAAGCAGATGATTAGAAAGCACTGCAAACATTGCCTATACAGAGTAAACACTCAATAAATTATCTATTAGGATTTGAGAAAATTCATTTATTTGAGAGATAATTACTAAGCACCCAGTATGTTCTAGGCAACATAAGTTATGAAGGTATATGTGATTGATATAGACCCATGGTTCTAAAAACAGTAAAGTTAAATACAAACTAATAGGCAGAGCCCAAAGATATGAAAGGAAAGGAAAATTGAAGCTCTACTAGGTTTGGTAAAGGACTGTTTTCTAGGAAATCAATGGTAATATTATAGAACTATGTTTTTCCTTCAGAGATTCAGTTAAAAAAATCACTAAAAAACATAACATTCTTGCCCAAAGAGATACAGTAATGGAAGATATGAAAGTCCCACTGTGCAACATTAACCACTGGATAACATTATTAAATGCCCACTGTATAGAAAGTCATTGTTTATACTTTTTGCTATCTGAACAAATCTCTCTGATCCTTGATATTAACAATGGTGGAGGGGGCGTCTGGGTGGCTCAGTGGGTTAAGGCCTCTGCCTTCAGATCAGGTCATGATCCCAGGGTTCTGGGATCAAGCCCTGCATCGGGCTCTCTGCTCAGCGGAAAGCCTGTTTCTCTTCCTCTCTCTCTGCCTGTCTCTCTGCCTACTTGTGATCCCGGTCTGTTAAATAAATAAATAAAATCTTAAAAAAAAAAAAAAAGGTAGAATATATATATATATATATATATATATGCTATATTTCTTTGTTCAGCAATCCTTATTTCTTTCAAATAATTTACCTTCTCTATTCCTTTGCTCTGAAAAGGTGCTCAAACTCCATTCAGGAGACAGAAACCACCACACAGTTATTTGAATGAGAAAAGTTTAATATAAAGAATGATCTAGTATAGCAGGGTACTGGAGTAAGAAAAGAATAGCTAATAAGGGGGCGCCTGGGTGGCTCAGTGGGCTAGAGCCTCTGCCTTCGGCTCAGGTCATGATCTCAGGGTCCTGGGATAGAGCCCCACATTGGGCTCTCTGCTCAGCGGGGAGCCTGTTTCCTCCTCTCTCTCTGCCTGTAAAATAAATAAATAAAATTAAAAAAAAAAAGAATAGCTAATAAGAAGGAAGAGAACCCTAGAGAATTAGGAGCACTTATAAGAAGGAGCACAATCTCTGGTGTACTAGGTTGAATAATCATGTCCACCTTAAACCTCAGAATGTGACCTTCTTTGGAAATCAGGTATTTATGAATATAATAAATTAATTTAAGAGGAGGCCTTATAGATTAGAGTGGGCTCCAAATCTAATGACAGATATATTTTTAAGAAGATCTGGTAAAGTCATTTGCAGAAAAGGCAATGCCATGTGAACGTGGAGATAGAGGTTGACGTGTTGTAGCTACAAGCCAAAGAATGCATAGGATTGCGGACAACCACCGAAAGCAGTATGGGAAGAAGGAAGAGATATGGGAAGATTTCTCTCTTTGAGCTTCCAAAAAGGGCCAATCATGCCAATACCTCGAGTTTAGGCTTCGGAACTCCAGAACTTTGAAAGGATAAATTTTTGTTTTTAAGCCCCAAGTTTGTGGTAATTCATTATGGCCACACTAGAAAATTAATTTGCCTAGAACTGAGATCCAGTAACCAAAGAATAGCCCCTCCCCCATCCCAAGAGCTGCCATCTGAACCTTACTGGGGAATTCACAGCTGTAGAAGTCACTGTGATGTCTCACAGATAGAACTTGCTGTCAATCTACCTTGCTGGCTACTGAACAAAGCAAAATCCATGCGTAGGTGGTCTCTTGACAGAAACATCCCATTCTAAAACTTTCCAAGGGGTTGCTGGGAAAAGCTGCCTGCTGCGGGGTGCCGCTGACCAGTGTGCATTGGAAGAGCTGGGTACTGGTCAGGAGAGAAGCTGCTTGTGCTTGAAGATCTGGGTGCTGGAAAAGCGGCACTCTGCAGGGGCCAGCTGAGCCAACACAACACAACAAGAAAGGATAATCCCATCTCCCTGCAATGTTT
Organism: Mustela nigripes; assembly: GCF_022355385.1. Taxonomy (NCBI): domain Eukaryota; kingdom Metazoa; phylum Chordata; class Mammalia; order Carnivora; family Mustelidae; genus Mustela; species Mustela nigripes. Next base: position 121,455,667 of record NC_081569.1, on the reverse strand, counting down.
TTTCCATACTGTCCACTGACAGAGCTTCCTAGTGTGCCAGTTGGCAAAGGATATTCATTTAAAGGGGCCCAAGTCTATTTTCAAAGAATGGGTAGTGAAGTGTAATAGATTTGGATAAATTGATAACTGGCCCAGTGGACAATTTTGTTTTTCTTGTTGTGGTTGTCCTTTGTTTTGTTTTCTTTTACATATCTCTCCCTGAACCACAGCAGGAAAGAAGCACCTGGAATTTAGAGAATCCTGAATTCCATGATGTGCAGACACCAGGAGAGAGTTCTCTTTGCAGTGCAAAAACTAGAGGGTATAAATCTAGTGCTGTTAAAAGCCTTCTTAATTGCCATAGAGAATCTATCTGCAAGAAGTGCAGTGCAATCACAAACTCTGTGACCAAAACACAGAGACGGAGCCCTAGTGATACTGTAGGAGCCCATGGATCCCGCCTTAACTAAAGCTAATTTAATCCCAACATTCTTACATGTGTCCACTGTCTGAGTCGGGTTTCTGACAGTTCAGCCAAAGTATTCTAGCTACCAGATGGTTATCTATAGCCAGGTATAGCTTCCTTGAATCATTCTCCCTCATGCTATAGTTAAAGATTATCTTCTTTGCAGTCAAGTGAATGAGGCTTAAATTCTGCTACCTTCACTTATTAGCTCTTCCCCTATGTGATTTTCAATTTTATCATCTCTAAAAATGGATTAAGCTCTCTCCTGGAATTGGGGGGGGGTTGGGGATGATGTTCAATTAATGTCACTTGATTCTCTCGGTTCAATTGCTGCATTATTTGCATTGCAAAAATCAACTTACAGCTGCAGTGTTAAACCACACATCCCCAAGCAGAGGGTCAAACAATACAAATGTAGGAGATTCACTTAACACAAAAACACAGCAATAGACTGAAAGAGTTCCTTCTGTTCACTATACAAGTTTTGTTGTTTCTGTTTTTGTTGTTGTTGTTCTAATGTGCTCTCTTTAATGTAGCTCCATACACCTTCCACAGTGTGTTGGAAGCTCTGGCAATAAATATTGCCTCCCCCGCAACTTCCCCCAACCCAGGGTCTCAGAAATTTGGGGAAGACTCTGCCCACTTGAGTTTCTTCATCTTCTCAGTAATCTTTGGAGCTATAGAAGGTTAGGAATTGGAAGCTCTGAAAGGAAGGCTTATGTTCACTTCCACCCTTTATTCTGAGGAGTTTATTGACTCTTCAAAGGTCAAACAATCCTGGAGAAGCCTTTTGACCCTTTGCTCCGTTCCTGTCCGCAGCAGACTGCCTGGCTTCCTCTCCTGATACCGCAGTGTTTTCTTTTCTTTTCTCCCAACCTCCCCACCTCTGCCGTTGAATGCTTTAATGTCATTACCACATGGCTTTAAAAAAGGGCCAAGTTGCTCTGCACAAATCCAGACAGTTCTTAGCATTCAGGCCAACTCATTTGCTTTTTTTTTTTTTTTTTTTAAGCGAAGTTGGACATTGGGAGGTGTTTAAAATCTAACCCAACCATTTCTTAAAGTATAAAAATACTATTGTTTTTTATGTAATCAGCCAATCTAATTATAAACTCTATAAAGTTGCTTTTTTACCCCCACTCTGAAGAAACCCCTTAGAGGAAGGGTTTGATTTGTCGGTGTTTGAATGGCTTCCCTTTATAATTTCCTTATTGTGCTTAGATTGAAATGCTTTGACAAGTACCTGATAGTGTTTGCATTTGCAACTATGTAGTAGTATTAACAAGGCTCTGGCTTTAAAGATAAGAAAAATACTTGCTGGATTCTTGAGTAGCTAGCGATAAGAAAAGAAAAACAATAAAGACTCAAGCAACTCAGACATTCTTCTTGTTTAATGGCTAGAAGTATCTCAAATGGTTTACAGAAAATATTCAAGGCAGAACAGGTACAATGTCAGAGAACTGTTGAAAAATTAAAAAAAAAATGAAAAATTATTTGAAATGACATAATGAAAATAACTTCATAATAATTAAGATCTCTATAAAAATAAAATAACCCTACCACTCTCAAACCTAGATACATCATCTGATGTTGTGGTCATACATTTGCTTACACATATATTTTCTAAATTGCATTTTGCAATATTGAGGTTATCATTAAGTCATAAAAGTATGATTTTTATTATACCAAAAAGTTTAGCTCTTTTCCAGCTAATGAGCTTATCTACTGCATGTGGTAGCATTAATAATTTCATAAGGAAGGTGGTCATACTGAATTTTCAGCTGTCCTTAGTCTCTTACCCCTTGTGCTTTTGGATTTCTGGTCCAATTATAATTTCTAAGTTACGGTGACTAAACTGTACATACGTAGGAGACTTTCTCTTTTTAACCTAGTAATTAAGTCACATTTCCTAGACAGTATTCTTAATGCAAAAGCAGCAGATACCATTTTTGAGATGGCAATGAATGATGAAACTGTTAACATTAACTTCTTTTAAAAAGTGTATTAATGGTGAATTTAGTATATTAGTGATATAAAAATTTATTCACATTTATAGAACATGACTTTTTTTTAAAGATTTATTTATTTTATTTGAGGGAGAGTGAGAGAGAGCAAGAGAGACAGACTGTGGGGAGAGGGGCAGATGGAAAGGGAGAAAGAGTCCTGAATAGACTCCACTGAACACGAAGCCCCAACTGGGGCTTGGTGCAGGTCTCCACGCAGGGCTGGATCTCGTGACCCTGAGATCACAGCCCCGAATCATGACCCTGATATGACTACCTGAGCTGAAACCAAGAGTCCGACACTTAACTGACTGCACCACCCAGGCACCCCGATAGAACAGAACTTTTATCAGCAATCAAAAGCAAAATTTTACGTACAAAATACGCCTGCACGAAGCACTGAAAAGTGCCACTTTGTTCCCCACTATAAACGTTTACCAGACCCTGCTTTCGTTACACCATTAAGTTAATCCTTTGATAAACCATTTTCTTCGTTTTTTATTATAATTCCAGTTCGTGACATACAGTATTAAATTAGTTTCAGGTGTACAATAGTATAATTTAACAGTCCTTCCATACATCATCCTGTGTTCATGATGACAAGTGCAGTGTTTAATCTCCATCACCTGTTTGAACAGCAATACCACTATTGGAAGCAATTATACATATATCCATTCAAGAATCTTTTTTTTTTTAATATTTTTTTAGGTTCTTCTGTTTGCAAAACAATATGGCAGGCTTTAAGATTGTGTAAGTATGAATTGTACATACACCTTGTCTTCAAGAACTGTCTAGTCCAGTAAGGACTAAAAAACGCATATAATTAACTATAATACAAGGGATTAATTTGCAAATGTTGAATACAAAATGAAAAAAGGGAGTTACTAGCTGGGAAGAAGTATAGAATTCTAATTGGAAGGGGTAATGTGGATAAGATCATAAGATTTAGTTATGAGTATATTTGAAGGTAAGGAGGTCACAGAATTTAAATCAGATAAGTAAGCAATGGTCATACACTTCTGGGGAAGATTAAATCACCCACAAGTTGAAAGTTCTAGGAAAGTAGATTCTGTTTATCAGTGCATCTTTGGTGTCTAGCCATATGGTACGTTATCGATCATTACTTAATGAAGGAAGGTAGGGTAAATGAGTATTAAGATTGGAAAACCAGATTGGACCAGATTGTAAAAAGCCCTGAATGCAAACCTAGAGAATGTGGATTTTATGTATAGGTAGTAGAGGTATCTATGAAGCTTTTATTAGCAGGGAATGTCACAATAAGTGACATTAATGAACCTTAAGTTGGGGAGATTCATCTGAGAACAATATGTAAGATATAAAGATGTGAAAAAAGAAAGGTGGTAACCACCAACATATAAATTGTTACATCACAGAGAAGAAAGTTAGTTAAAAAGCTCTGGGAGAATGAAATAATCAGTAAGCTGTTTTTAACTTATAAAAGTGATCGGAAAAGTGTCAGAGCATGCTTTTTTTGTTCTTGGAGGTAAAGTCCAGATACCAGAATTGAAAATTAGAGATTAGGTGAGGTGAGGGCACAAGACATTTATTATGTGCTCTCTGTGTTTCCCATTATGTTTTAGTTCCATTAATTTTCAGCAAACGTCACAACTCAGATATTATTACAATTTGCACTTCTGGGTCACACAGCTTGTAATTGGTGTTAAGCCCTTGTGTAGGAACTCATAGAGTCAACGATCAGTGTATCTGTGTCTATCCAATCCTCCCCACTACTATTTTTTCCTTACCCTTGGTTGGTTAACATAAGCCCTTGGGTTTTAGTTTGTTCATCTGAAAACGGTAGAATAAAAGTGGATCACCTTTTACCTTCTATTCAGCTCAAATAGTCCATCATTCATTAACTGATTCTAAGCTATTGGTGACTAACTGAGATTATAAAATATACTTTCCTGTGACTACTCATTCCATCCAGTTTATGCAAACTAAGTGATCCTATTATAACAGTAACTGAAATTCTCTGGATTCCCAAATCTATCTTAATTTTGGATTGGGATAAAGTAGGCAAAACATTAAAAGAACAAGCACACAAACGATAACAAACACCCTACCCCCACTCCCCCCCCCCAAAAAAAAAAAGAGAGAGAGAGAGATCTAGAGGAGGAAGAAAAAAGAAAAGACCTGGCATCTCAGAAAACTTTACTCTTTTAGAAATGAAGGCTGAAAGGGATGATAGGACCCGCCATTTAGATAACCTTTGGGACCTGGGTCATTTTTTCCCCAAGCTGCCATGGGCACACCTTATGAATCCTTCCTTCTTTGCTAAGAATTATCTCAATGCAAGGGATTTCTTCCCTAGGGAGCTTGCGTCTAATGCCTGGGGATCCTCTTTGTAGGGATACAAACACCCAGACCCCTTGTCTCAATTCCAGACAATACTGAAGGACCACCTCAGAGCTCCTTCTGTCTAATGCCACACTCCTCTCTTTCTTCCACAGGTGCCATTCCGAAGAACAGACTCCAGGAAAGCTTCTACGCACAGATTTCTGGCTTCCAGTGTGTTTCCTGGCCAACGTGTCCAGCAAACTTTGAGGATTTGGAATGACCCCTAAAGTTTCTGTTTCTCATTTGGTACTGAGAGTGAAACCACGGAGATTCAAATGGCACAGGAAATAAAAAAAGAAGTAGTGGTCTGGCTGAGAAGTACCACTAGCCTTTGAAAAGAAATGCCTCCTGAGGTTATATGATTTTATAGGATAAGTGTGCTTGTTCCAAATGAGGGCTTGAAACTTGCCAGATCATCTGAAGCAAGTTTGAAATACAAACAATTTTAATGCCTGCTCATCATTAATCCAATATTCCACAAACCAGTACTGAATATATTAGCTATAAGAGCAGGGTTTATTTATGAGTAGTAAGGTGGGAACAAGAACTCTCAGACTGGACTGATTCTTCTTGTTTGCCAAACTCAAATAGCATAGCCTCAAATTACACCCGAAGATACCCGGGACTTTGATGATTTTCACCAGGAGGTTTCAATTAATTTTGCCAAGGGTTGTTTCCTTGAAGGCACAAATGTAAATGCACCCACTGCTAATAAGTTTCCAGCCACTGAACTACTGGGAATGACAGACATGGTCATTCTGTTTCAAGTTGGGCTTTAAAGATGACTTAAAAGTATTAATTTTTGAATTTTGTCCTGCAAATTAGACCAACAGAAAGTTGGTTCCTTTGACTTTGCTGGAATTACATAGACCTATGATCTATGTAAAAGTAAAATTATATAGACCTATGATCTTATTTTTGAGGGCAAAGATTGTAAAGTACCTGTCTCTAATCACCTTATGTACTGCGGCACTCCCTCTTCTCTGGAGCCCTATCTAGCTATCTGTGGGCTTTCCTCGAGGTGAAGCCTCATGTAAGAATTTTTAGAGCTCACTAAGAAAAGTAATCAATTTTAAAATTAAAGATTGAAGTTCTCAAAGATATAAATGGAGCATGTTTATTTAAAAATAAAATATGAAGCACTGACCATATGAAATAAAGACACTTAGGCATTCTTCAAAAAGCTAGTACACTCGGGACAGTTCAGCTATTCCTTTGTAACACTTAGGAATGCGGGATATGTACTCAAGACTGCTGTGCCACTGCCATCATTTTAAATATCCAGAGATAAATCTCAGAATTTGTACGTACACGAAAGAACCGAAGAATTTCCAAAAATACAGCTGCATGTATAGATAGTAAGGAGATTAGATGGAGGGAATTACCAGTCCAGCCCTCTTGTCTCTCAGCTCATTTCACAATTTTAAAACATACGAAATATTAACATCAAGTTATTGGGGGTTTGTTTTACAAACCATCCCTACCATTGGTACCCCTCCCTTTCCCTCATCTTAGACTAATCATTTTAAAATCTGGCCTTTGCTCAAGAAAACAAGCAAACGTGGGTGAGGCTATGTGGAAAGGGCTTTTATATAAAACAGACGTCCTATTTTTAGAGAAAGGAATCGCGGCCTCGTTGGAGCTGCCCTGCAGAGGTAAGACTCTTTAAACAATGAAAACAAGGGAGGTTATAGAGAGAGTGAAGGGGGAAAAGAGACAGAAGTCAATGCCATTTGCCAAAACATGATGAGCTTGAGCCGATCACAGCAATAACAGAAACAAGCCCCCCAAGACACATGTCGGGCAGCCTCTTGACCCGGGCCTGCTGAAGAGAATTCTCATCAGCTCCGGAGTCCCTTTGCTCTGCTCCACACAAGGATTACAGCTGATGAGTTATGACAAGCCCCCAGTGGAAACCCAGTCAGCCAGGAAGGGCATCACCCCTTTTGGTGTATGCATTCACATTACTCTGGCACTTATTATTATCATTTAAATGTAATCTCACCTTAGAAAGAAAGAAAAAAAAATCCCCCCATTTGCTGCCAACTTAAGCCTGATGAGGTAATTGAAATAATGTATTAAGGCTTCTAAATGAAAGGCTCCAGATATAAGAGCTGGCAGTGTTGCAGAACGGAAACATCGTATGCCTCCCTTGGTGACATAACCTCATTAAAATGTGGGCACACACACACACACACACACACGTGCACACGTACACACACACACTCACACACATATAGAGGGAGAAATGAAAAAGGACAGCAGCAAATTTCTATCCAGAGAGAAGGAAACCGTTCATGTGTACATGGCTGAACATTCTTTTTTTTTTTTTTTAAAGATTTTATTTATTTTTTTGAAAGAGAATGAGGGTGGGGGGGGAAGGAGAAGAAGCAGAGGGAGAAGCAGACTCCACGCTGAGCAGGGAACCTGATGTGGAGTTTGATCCTGGGACCCCAGGATCATGACCTGAGCCATAAGAAGTTGCTTAACCCACTGAGCCACCCAGGCACCTCATGGCTGAATATCTTTAACAGAGTCACCACACCACAGCTAAACCAGAGCTCTTTCCCTTTCCTACCAAGAGCCATCTGACAAGCTGGGGAGAAATGGATGGGAAACTCACAAACTGTTAAAATTGACCTCTAGCAAGAAATGCAACCTTCTAAGACTTTCTCCTTTCTCCATTAAAAAAAAAAAAATCATGACAATACCCTGTTTCCTTTATCTTGGCAGAATGAGGTAAAGGAAACAGGGCATTGTACATACAGTAGAGATATGCAACTATAATGTGGCCATGAGTTAGCCTCCCAGTCAAGGACTAGGTCATACAGGTCTGTATGTAGCATCTGCTGCATGGTAGGTCCCTTTCCACCGAGCTTGTTAGCAGCCAGGAAGCTTATCACTCCACACCAGCTCCCCAGACTGACACACAGAAGGATGGATGGTCTTGTTACATGCACAAGAGTTATCTGAGACTGCTTGAGCAACTCCTCCTTTTATCTTTCATCAGAGCATGGGGGCCATTTTAATATCCTTAAACTGCTCATCCATTGTTAGGATGACACTTCTTTATCTCTCCAGAGTTTAAAGGCTTATTAGAGAGTTCAGTGGTTTGCTAATCACAGAATAACAGCTCTCCAAATGTGGCTTTTCCTCTTTTTGGGTAAGTGGTCCAAAGTTGGATTTTTTTGGTCTTCCCCTTCCTGTTCAAAGGCTCATTTTAGGAGTCCTGCAGAAGATGACACAGGTGCCAAAAAATCAAATGGCAAATATGCCCTGAGTACCTAGTACGTGCAGAGTAGCAGGTAGAAATTCTAGGACTGGTGAGAAGAAAGGAACTGGGGGTTGGTGTATTGGTTTGCTGAGCTGCCGTAAGAGAATACTGAGGTTGGCTGTGTTAAACGACAGAAATGTACATTCCCACAGTTCTGGAGACTGATAGTCCAAGATTCAGGTGTCCGTACGATTTGTTTCTGGTAAGGCATTTCTTCCTGGCTTTAGATGGGCACCTTCTCATTGTGTCCTCACATGTTGTTTGTTTGTTTTTCTGTGTGTACATGCAGAGAGAGATAGCATGCTCTGCTCCCTCTTCCTCTTCTTACCATGCCCCCAGTTCTGTGGGATAAGGCTCCCTTCTTATGACTCCTTTTACCTTAATTACCCTCCTAAAGACCCTATCTCTAATGACAGTCACGCTGGGGATTAGGGCTTACACACAAGAATGGGATGGGGGCACAATGCTTATGGTGCATTTCATTTCCCTGAAAATGTAAAGGTCCTGCTATAAATTGAATTTTGCCCCCCACACCCCACCAAGAAACATGTTGAAATTGCAGCCTGCAGGACATGAGAATGTGGACTTATTTAGGGTCATTTTAGATGTTCTTCGTTAAGATAAGGTCATACAGGACTAGCATGAGCACTTAATGCTGTAAGCCTAGTGTCCTTGTAAGAAGAGAAGATACGCAGAGGGACAAGAGGGCAGAATGCCATGCGAAATCCCATCGAGGTGTCAGAGGAAGCATGGCCCTGGTGACACCTTGATTTTGGATTTCTAGCCCCCTGAAGTGTGAAACAATGAATTTCTATTTTAAGCCACCTACCATGTGATACTTTGCTACAGACGTCTTAAGAAACTCACACAGGCCCCAGGCCTCCAGCTTTTTCTTCTTTTTCTGTCTACTGTCACTCCTGATATCTTGGCAGCCTCAGCATTTTAAATACCACCTCAGTTTCCATGACTCGCCAGTGTGCATCTCTGGGGCGGAACTCTTCTGGAATCCAAACACCTACTCTGCATTTCCAGTGGCTTGTGCAAGAGCAGCTCCAACATTAGATGACCATAATTAACTCCTCGTCTTCCTGCCCAAACTGATTCTGGCAATCTGACTCAAGTCACCAAACCTGTAAGCAAATCTTATTGGCTTTACCATCAAAATATCTCCAGCTTCTGCCCATTCCTTGCCACCTTCACAGCAAGCATGCCGGACCAAGGCACCTCTATCCTCTGTGTGGAAAACATACCACCCTTGTGACGGGCTCCCTCCTTCTGCCTGTTGTTCCTACAGTGTGTTCCCATCAAAATATGCAGACTGACCTTCTAAAAAGTTAAGTGAAATTACATACTCCATAGGCTCGCCATGTCACTGAGAGTGAGAGCCAAATACCTTTTCATTGTCCCCCTGGGTCCACCCTGTCCCTTTTGTCTATCAGAAATCATCTCCTGCTATCTGTCCGCTTACTCACTCAGTTTATGCACATGGCCTTCTTGCTGTTCTTCAAACAGCGGGCATGGCCGTCTTTTCCCTAACGATCCCCATTACATAGGACCCACTTTCTCTTTACCTCCTTAATTAAAGTCATTGATCAAAAATCTCTTTGCAAATGATGCTTCTCCTGACTGACCATTAAATAGCATGCCCTGACCCTTCCTGCTTCACCCTTACTCTGTTTTACCCAGATCACTATGCTTTTGTTCTATGTACATATTTATTACACTTGTCTATCTCTTCCACTGGAATGTAAGCTCCAAGATGGTAGGGACTTCCGTCTCTTTTAAAATTTGACGCATCACAGGAGTCTAGAGAAATGCCCAGCACACATTTGGTGCTCAGTAAATGAACCATCATAGCCACTCTTCACACTTGTTTCTTATGTACAAAGTCACTCAGCAGGAATCACTTGCTGTAACACAGAATTTGATTATTAAATAAAATCTGCTCCTGATATTCATATGTCAAAATTAAATCCATCCTCTATCTACAAAAAAATAAATAAATAAAGTTTTACTTAAGCATTTATTTTTTTTAACTTTTTAAAAAAGATTTTATTTTTTTATTAGAGAGACAGAGATCACAAGTAGGCAGATAGGCAGACAGAGAGAGAGAGAGAGAGGGAAGCGGTCTCCCCACTGAGCAGAGAGCCTGATGTGGGGTTCAATCCCAGGACCTTGAGATCATGACCTGAGCTGAAGGCAGAGGCTTTAACCCACTGAGCCACTCAGGTGCCCCTTACTTAAGCATTCAAAGTGTAGAGTGGGAAGGAGCACCTGGGTGGCTCAGTCAGTTAAATTGTAGAGTGGGAAACAATTTGTGTTTTGAGATCCAAAGCTGAGTTCGAGGGATCTGAATGTTCATTTGTTGGCACCATCAGAAGTCATGTGTGAATTGTGATTCATTGTGCAGTTCTCACTCTCCAAAGTTGGGTCATTCACAAACAGGCAAAGCTGCCAGAACATGCCACACACTTGTAAAAATATTTGCATCCTGTCTCTCCCTACTGAATCTGTCCTTGCGGGACACTTTGTGTCCTCGCCATCTAATTGGAGGCAGACTCTGCTCATGAGTAACTTTGACCAACCCAATGTCAATGGCAGTGACTCTTGCCACTTCCAAGCACCCATTTTAAGGTTCTGTGTCATTCCACCCTCTCTCTCCTATTTGCCTGCCACAGGAACGCCAGGACACAAGATTAGTACCGCTTCTTTCCCCTGGATACCAGCATGAAGAAGATACTGGACAGAGCCCAAGTTCAGCCCATAGCAGCATGAAACAGGAGTGAGAAATAAACCCTCTGGGTGGTCAGCAAACACTGACTCATACACTGTAAGACATTCACTAGGAAGAAGTCCTCTTCTTGACGGCTCTTACTGCCTGGAGCTAGGCAAATATTACCTTCTTGGTTTTCGTAACAACTCCATGAAGCAGGTATGATAAACATTTTTCCCCTCAGGAAATTGAAGTATAGGGAGGTTAAATTATCTAAAGCTACAGAGTCAGAGCGTGGCAGAGCCAAAATTTAAACAAAAGGCTATCTGATTCTTAAGCCCAAGCTCTCAGTCTTTTCCATTAACATTTGATGTTGATTAAAAAATAATAATAATAGACATCCCAAAGCTAAAGCTGGTGTAAGTACAGGAAGAGATTGAACAGATAGTGGCGAAAGCCTGGATATCAGCATGTGGCATCTTTGCTGTCCCCTGCTTAGATTTTCCAAAGAAACACATACAATCCTTGCAAGAGCATTTTGACTAATCACGTAAGCCCAGGCAACATCTCCCAGCATGGGTGGCCGGGGACTTGGTTTTGTTTGTTTTATAATATGTTAGAACATTGCCAGCTAACATTTTTAAGCTCTTTTTTTTTTTTCCTTTTTAGCCAAACGAATTCCAAATGTTTGAAATGCTAAATTGTGGGAAGAACTAAGAGTAACCCAGCAATACAGATTTTTTTTTTATGAAAAATAAACATTTTGAAGAAAAGCAAGATTCATCTCTTCACTTCAATGGGGAGGAGCGGAAGGCAAACCATCACGCATCCCAGACATTGTGGTACAGAAAACATGCAGGTTTTTTTTTCTTTTTAATTTTTCAAGATGTCTTTAGATATTATATAAACTAAAACATACTACAGAATATGACATACTTTAGACATACAATAAACTAGGACTAATTTATGATGGAAAGTGACCTGAGCCTATATTAATTAACAACCCTTTTAGTTGCAATAACAGGAAGTCAATCCAGTTCTTCATTCCTCTCTATATCTATGCCCTTTGCCATATAACGTTGTAATGCCTTCTTTCTGCACATGTGAAGTGTTTTCTTCAGTGGCTCCCAGGACTTACTTTTGCCAACAGAATGAGGAAATGCCAGCATGCTCAGACACGAACCCTCAAGGAACTTTGATCGTTCCATTTCTTCTCTTGTGCTCTGCTATTTCTATGGAAGAACATGCCTCGTTTAGCATACTGATCCCAGGAGGAGGTCAAGAAACATGAGGAAATGTGAAATATCCCAAGTCATGCCCAGTCTAGATTAGATAACCTCTGGCTAACTTGTATAATCCTGGGGTGAATAATGCTGATCGCTGTTTGTTCCTGAGATACTATAGTTGTTTATCAAATAGCATGACTTATTTGTTGTTAGAGCATCACTCTTCTGCGGGAAGCAGCTCCAAGAAACTTGTGACTAGAGTGACACCTAGACTGGAGCCCAATTCATTGTTTTCACCTGGTGCAGTATGTAATTCAGTGTCATCCCTAAAGGAAAGAGTTATGATATGTTCCTTGAGAGGCATCAGAGATGCCCAGGAAGAGATTGTATTATAGGTCCTACCCCAGATTTTACACTTCTTATTATTTTTTTTAAATTACCACTCTTCTCCAGATTCTTGGTGCCCACCAATAAACAGAATTTTATAATAGAACCATGTTTTTTAATCTTCCTACGTTCCTGGAATTCTATTCCACCAGCTTATATCAGCCGGGTATTACTTCCTTGAGCATAACACTTTGGTAAGGATCTGTCTACACCCATTTTATAGTCAATCTACCAAAATTTACCTAGTATATTAGTTTCCTAGGGCTGCCATTACAAATTACCACAAACTGCATGGCTTTAAACAACAGACATGTATTCTCTCAAGGGTTCTAGAGTCTAGATATCAGGGTGTCATATGGCCATATTTTCTGGGAAGGCTGTAGGGGAAAATCTGTTGTATGCTGCTCTCCTAACTTCTGGTATTGCTGACCACCCTTGGTGTTCCTTGGCTTATAGATGATTCACTCCCGTCTTTGCCTCCATCCTCACATGGTGTTCTCTCCTCGTGTCTGTGTGTCTGTGTGTCCTCCTGTTCTTGTAAGGACACCAATCATAGTGTATGCAGAGCCCATCCTACTCCAATATGCCCTCATCTTAACTAATTATATCTGTAAGGATCCTAATACCTGAAAAGGTCATATTTTGAGGTTCTAGAAAAGATGTCAATTTGGGAGGAAGATACTATTTCAACCCAACACTTCTAAAATGATAGAATCCTGGGGTCAAAAAAAAAAAATCTCATTTGACCAAGTCATATTGCTGTTTTACATTAATTCCATCATTCTTTCCTCACTCGATGTCATTAATGGAGTGCTCAATTCCTTGGAAGCATGACAGGTCTAATTTTAAAGAGCTATTCTTTAAGAATAAATTCAGATATCCATTTAAAAAAAAAGATTAGACAAATAATGTATGCCATGTTGATATGGGAGAATACCATGTAACTGTTAAAATTACAAAGACCTAAAGGTCTTGACATATCAGACGTTTACAACAATTTGTTGGGTGAAAGGTAAGAAAACAACACAAAAAAATCAGTTTCATTTATTTAGATAAATATGTATATGTATATTTTGAAAATTAAAAAATAAAAATATTGAAGTTATGTTTGGATGCTGGAATTAGAGTTGATTTTTTACAGTTTTTTTTCTGCAGTGTCTAATTTTATTTTAAAATAACAATAGTAAAGTCTTACTTTTCCAATAAGAAAAAAATAATTTGCAAAAAAAGAATATATTATTGTTTATTTTGATTAGAAACTCTCTTTCTAATAAACTTCAATCATCTTTTCCCTGTTTAGTCTATGACTTCAGAGAATTGTGAAATAACATCTTTGTGAGGCTTTAAAAAATCCCTAATCCATTATTTTCAAAAATGAGTAAAATTTATATGTTCTATGTTGCTTCATTCATACTTTCACTGGGATACTATAGCAAATACAGGGTCTTTAGCCACCTATGAATAAAGGGAAGTGAACAGACATGATCATCCAAGGTCATTTGTAATATTTCCAACTTCTATTGTTTTTAAATTCTTACCAGTTTAATAAGCAATATATATCATAGTATTTTAGTTCTAATTTATGTCAAAAGTAACATTAAGTACCTTTTTTATGCTGATTAATTATCTTAAATTCCTCTGTGAATTACCTAGAACGTATTTTTGTACTTTTTTTTTTTTACTGATTTATAGGAACTATTTATATGTTCTATGAATTTGTATAATAATCCTGTTGTGTGTGTGTGTGTGTGTGTGTTTTCATTATCTGCCATTTGGATTTTGTCTTTCTGAATCTCTTATTAAAATATAATGAAATATATGGGGCAGCTGGGTGGCTCAATAGGTTGGGCCTCTGCCTTCGGCTCAGGTCACAATCTCAGGGTCCTGGGATCCAGCCCTACATCGGGCTCTCTGCTCAGCAGGGAGTCTGCTCCCCCTTTTTCTCTCTGCCTGCCTTTGCCTACTTGTGATATCTGTCAAATAAATACATAAAATTAAAAAAAAAAGGAAGAAAGACAATGTTAAAAAAAAAGATATAATAAAGTATATAAACCTGTCAATTTTCTCTTTGAAGTTTTTTGTTTTGTCCTGCTTAGGAAGAACTTCCCTTTTCCGAACATTATGGGCAGTATTTTCTTATATAGTCTTTCTATATATCTTTATTTGGGTAAAAAAGGTAAATAAGTTATAGCAACATGGGCAAAGTACCTCAGTCCTACTGGTTCGCTTTCCACGTCTTCAGAGTCTGTTCCCATTGTAGCACAGATGTAAGTGCGCAGTAGTCAGCTGAGAATTGAAGACCAGTAAATCTAAAGCCTTGCCAATCATAAGGAACTCACAAAAAAGGCTGAGTGATCCTACACTTTAAAATAGTTTTGGTGACTTTCACAATCTCCTGGTGTTCATTCTGGCCAGATAGAATCCTATCTTCAATAAGATAGAACATCGAGAACATCTTTGATTAACCAGTTCATTAAGGAGGTCGTGTTCATTATTATTGCAACCATATGAACCAGTTCCATATGAATTTGTATAATATGCCACTGACAGTAGACCTAAAGCAAGTGTTATTACAGTTATCATGATGTGTAATCACAGGTAACTCTTTTACTGAGTGATGGCTATTATCCAGGCACTACACTAAGAACCTTAACAGAATTACTGCAATTAAATATTAGAACAGTCTGTAAGAAAGAAATAACTATTACCTTCCTTTTCCACAAATAACCCCACAACAACTAAGGCATAGAAAGCTCAATTTATCCATCTTTCAATAGTTGATAAACAGCAGAGTCAGGGTCAAATACATATTCCCTAAAGGAGTAAGCAAGTTAAACTTATTTCAGATGATATATAAGTAAATGTTGATAACAAAGACCAGAATACTACTGTCAATAAAGGAGAAATGGTGTTTCTATGGTCTTTTCTGAACAACGTCCACCCGTTAGGGTGTCCACTGGGTTCACACTTCCCTACTGAGAGTTAAATGGTTAGAAGGTTACAGGAAATTATACTCTATGACATAAACTGGAGAAGGAATTAGCATTTCAAAGCTTATGTGTATCTGCTAGGGAAATCTCTAGAACAGACCTGCACCATGCTACACAAGCCGCTGATAGATATTCAATGAAATAAACAAGCAGGGTGGTCCTCAGAGGCTTCTCACATATAGTCAACCCAACCACACCATTCTCTCTGTTTCCTTTCTATAGCCCTGCCCCTCACTCCCGTCCCAAGCTTCCTCACTGTCACAGACCTTAACACACCTACACTGGATGTCTTTGGACCATATGTTCCACAATCTATTGAGTACTGTTTTTATACTTTTGATGTATTCAACCTAATATTTGCATCTCTCGTTTTCCTTTTTTTTAAGATTTTATTTATTCATTTGAGAGAGAGAGAAGGAGAGAGAGAGAAAACAAGAGCTAGGATCATGACTTGGAGCCCGAGGCCAATACTTAACCAACTGAGCCACCCATGGGCAGTTTATCTCTACTTTTTGAATGTTACCTAATTTCAGTATCAAGCTGATACTTCCCTAATAGTATCTTACTTAAGAAATATCGCTACTGCTGGAGTAAGTTAGAACTTTGCAAGACAACTACTTTGAAGCAAAACTCTCATTTCAGTGCATATATTCTGGTTATTTTGTTATTTAACAACAACAGCAATTACAACAACAACAAAAGTGCTAGTGCTTCATGGTTTCACCTCAATGGACACTTCAGTAGATTGACTGGAAGAAATGTCAATGTCCGTGGATCTAGATAGAAAATCGGAGAGATATGCCATTTGGGAACATCAGGTCTGTGCCCTATGTTGCTTGAACTCTGCAAACTCTTCCTAAGGATAAGCATTCACAGCTGAGACACACAAGACTTTATAAAGGAAAACACATCTGCATAAACAATTCATGTTCTCCTTCAGTGTTCCTGCCTAAAGGGTTCATCAGTGCAACTGGTTTTCCTTTGATGTGATGCTTCCTTCTGTGACTTTCTACCCCCATTTCTTGCTTAGTGCTTACAAGGACTTGCCATTAGGCAAGCTTAGACATTGTTTTGCAGGTAAAATAATTAAACAAACAAACCCTCAACTCTGTTTTCCCCCTTGCTCTCTTTAAGAAAAGTTATTAACACTATTTCTTAATTGGAATAGAACTATATTTTTAAAGTAGAGGAAGCCTACACATGATTCAAAAATAAAAACCGAAAACTACATTAGTTAAAAAAAAAAAAAAATAGTTGAGCTTGATTCTATCTTAATGGTGACTAAACTTGCAAAAACAAAATGTGGTAGGTATGATTCAAAATTTCCATCAGCATATAATTTGCTGCTATGAATGAAACACTTAATGTACATTTCATGCAGTCAGTCTGAGGAGAACTAGAAAATGAATCTGATTCTCTCCACTATCTGAGGCAGTAAAAGTGATATGCTTTCCAGAGTGCAGGGAGAAATGAAGAAATGAACATGCTCTTGGAAATTCCCTTTCCAACCTTGAACAGCCTAAAAACAATAAATTTGGTTAAAGCAGAATGCCTCTGTCTGGGAGTCAGCATTCTTTACAGACTGAATCATTGCTGACACTAGGTTCAGATTTTGACCAGAGTAAGGGAGAGCCAGTCTTCTTCTTTTTCTTTTCTTTTTTCTTTTTTTATTTTTTTTTATGTTTGCATGTATTAGGATGAATCAATTTTTTTTTCAGCTATGGCTAGAAACATTTATTGTGCTAAATAAAATACATTGTCCTTCATCACCAAGGTTTTAGAAGAGTAATATTTAATTCATGGCTAACTTATCCTCAGGGGATTATTCACTCTTACGATGTGGGAAATTTGGATATGCTGAGATCCTGAGGAACAAAGAAAAGTTTTACAGACCAATTTCTGTCGCCTTATCTTTATATATACATCTATATGCATATCTGTATTTATACCAGTACCTATCATGGAATAAAGTCAAGTAACAACAAATTATGTGGTGATAGAATACTTTATGAATGTAGCAGTGAGTTACAGCAAGTGTGGTCTATATAGGTAGGTATGTATTTTCCTAGAAGCTATGCCATTTATTTCTAAGAACCTCAAAATTCACTTTAAAAAAACTATACATTAACCTCTTTCTTTTGAGAGTCCTTATATTTTTCTGTCGCAATTTCCTGGGCTTGAACCTTGGCTTGGAACAAGAATATGTCTTCAATGTCCATTTCTTGACACTTGCTTAAAGACATTTGTCTATGTGATTCTGAAAAAAAATTGCATTACCTTTCTCTGCAATGGTCAGATTTTCTAGGAGAATTTTGTGTTATTTGGTTTTGATTTTTTCTTTTTTTCCAGAAGTTGAGGTTTTTCATCAGCTTTCAGTAATTTTTTTCAATGAAATTTATGGCTTAAATAAAATGAGCTCACCCAGTGGGTGCTATACAAGTAGCTTCCTGTGAATTCTCACGGCCAATTATTTTCAATGTACCAGTAGATCATAAATCTCAAAGGCCATAAAAATGTTTCTTCCCAAGGTATGCTTCGGTCTGTAAATTCTAAGGTGGATAGCCTTCACCTCTAATTCTGAAAGTTCATTTTATCTTCTTCTTTTTATTTTCATCATAATTTTTTAGTGCCTGAGAATTGTGTTTGAGGGACAGCAACAAATCTTTAAATTTTCTTTCTTCTTCTTCTTCTTCTTCTTTTTTTTTTTTTTTTGACAAAATACAAACATTGGAATGAGTAAGCTTTATCCAAGTTTTCCTTTCTAAATAGCTGTAGGCCTCCCTAGTGACTGGACTTCAGTTACAGTAAAAAAAAGACATGATTCATAGAGTAGGAGAATAAAAGAAGCAGAAAAGGGGAGAAAAAAACAAAACTTTCCCATCAGTTCTCCAAATTACACAAATAATCAGTTTATCAATAATAATTACTATGTTCCTTTATTTTCAATTTTAAATTTTCTGAGATTAGAATGTATCCTAAATCAATATGTATGTTCAATGTAGTAAGTAGTGTTTCATTTTTGTTTTCCTGAAGGACTTATTGAAAAGAAGTTATCTAAATGACAAGGTCTGAATAAAGCAGAAACTATGTATTCAAGCTCGACTTTTTCCCTAGACCTGGCCACCAAGAGAGGTAGACAGAATATGACTGTGTGAGCCTGGAAGACCAAGTTCAATATTTATAATAGTATATGACATTGAACTAGGAGCTGTATAATTGAGAAAGAAAACATTTAGCAAGGCAGTACATGTGATAAACTCGACCCTGGGAGGTAAAGGTCAGGGATAAGATCTCCTGTCAAAGCCAACACCAAAAAAGGTATGACTCTACTAGGAAATCTCCTCCTTGAGTAGGAACCGGATGTAAGACATTTTGTTCTTGAAAGTTTCTCATTCCCTTGCCTCTGGATTATAATTCACAGAGATAATTGTGTTACTCCCCATGATGTTTGCTTGTTTTTGTGTGTTAGTGTCCGCAAGGGAATGGAAGTCAGATCATGAAGTTAACATGCAAGATTCTGAGCAAGTATTGGATGGAATAGACCCAAAGTGAACTTGAACAGTGAGCCAGAGGCTTTCAGACTCTCTCTTTTAAGAATGAAGTGCTTGTCTCAAATTTCACATGTCTGAGATAGTGTAAAATAGCAATAATAAATAAATCACAATTGGATGAATAATTACATTTGGTAGAACAGGAATGTTTTACAGATTCCCACTGAAATGCGTAGACAAGAGAGTGGAATGAAAGATTTTGCATGTGAAGTTATGCTATTAACTATTTCAGAAGACACCCTTTACAATAAGATAACACTTTAAAAAAGGCATTTAGGGAGAAAATTTTCAGTCTCACAGTGAGTTACAGGCATGAAATAACCCAAAGGCAGCAATTATTCCCTTACCTTTATTTACTTCATTTCCACTTAACTAGTTATCATGTGGCAATTACTTTCCAGTTTTGCAATGAGGATTATTTAAGAATTTGCTTTTTTAACCATTATTTACAAATAGATGATTTTGTAATAACTAGTGTAAAATGTAGTTCTAAAACTCAGCTATCGTAGAGCACATTTATAATAATTTTTAACATGCAACATTAAAAATAATTTTCTCCCAAGAAAAGAGTATAGAAAATATTATAGGGGGTTATAGACTTGCTGTTAAAAAGCAAAGCAGTGAAACACTACAAGGGCGTATGGTACCTCTTTATTCTTTCAAGTTTTTTTTGTTTGTTATTGGCTTGCTTTGCTGTTTCTTTTGGTAATGGGCGGGGAGGGATACTCAGGTAGCAGTTTAAACCCCTGGATTCTGAGTGTGATTATTTGAACTGCTTAACCAAGTCTTGTGTCTTTTTCATTGCTGAGTAAAGAATGAGTTGCTAGCTCTCTCTGGGTTTCAGGTGGATGGCTCATGATAATAATACTCACAAAAAGGAAAGGAAAGAGGAAAGAAAAACAAGCAGGAAAACCAACACAATGCTCACATCTGGCCCTATGGAGCTATTTTGTTCTGTGTGGTTGCCAGCTGAGAGTCAATCTGGAGTCCCTCTGGCTAAATTATGAACTGGTGGAGAAGGGCTGCTCTATACACTGTGCACACAAATGAGTTACACCCTGGTTAATAGAACTTCTTAAAGCAAAAGTAAGGTGAAGAATTCTGGATTAAATGAAGTGTACACCACTCATGTTCACACATACCATCTCAATTCCATATATAAATTGCCACCTTGTATATCATAATAAAATGACAGTAGCCAAGCATCATAAAGAACTTAAAAAATAATAAAGTTTTGCCACTGTGAAGTGCATACAGATCTGCTGCCTTAGTTCACATTCTAGAATGTTACTGTGGCTGAAGCATATGGTACCTCCCAAATGTGAAATAAATGAATGTTCAAAAAGGAAATGGAGGGCCAGTTTCTGAAATCTAACAAATGCTGGTAAAATCACAGGGAGATCTCCTCAAAAGCAACCTTGTGTTAGAAAATAGAGTCGAGTCATCTAAAACAAAATCTAAAAATTTAAGTTCCTGACTTTTAACTTTATAGTGGATTTTGTGGCAGTTTTAAATAGGAATTACACTGATTGCCCTTTTAAAGTGGTTGATCTTACTCAAGTTTTGGACTTGTAAAACTTTGATGGGATATCTGTGTGTCTTGAAGAGTTCTGACTCTTCCCATGCAGCCCCAAGACAAAAGAAAACAGTTACTGACTGCCTGCTCTGAACAGGCATTATTCCAACCCCTAGGAAGAATAGTTAAGTAACAAAAGCACTGTTCCTATAAACCTTATATTTAAGCAGAAGGAGATAGAAAATAAGCAAAATAATTTCTCTATGGTGTATTAGAAAGCATTAAGTATTTGGAGGAAAAATAAAACAGAAACAAGGGATTTTAGATAAGAAGTCTGGACTAGATCTATCAGAATACTATCTTTAACCTTGAAACTGAATAAAACCACCAAGATGACGTAGTAGCCATAGAAAGTAGATAGAAAAGAGGTCTGGAGAATGAGCTCTGGGATTTTAAAACTGTGAAATGTCAGAGGGATGAGAATGACCCAGCAAAATAAATTGAGAAAGAGTGAAAAATAGAGTGGAAACAGGAGAGAGTGGTGTCCTCAAATTCAATAGTGGAAGTATTTAGAGGTAGAGAGGGTGATCATTGATGTCAAAAGTTATGGAAAGGTCATATACAATGAATACAGAGGTCAAAAAAGGAAAACATGCTACAAGCATATTTAATACCACTTTGGTCACTCTATGACCGCAGGGAAAAAGATAAAACAGAATGTGAAGCAATAGCAGTTTTGCTTTAAGGCATATTCTTATGGTAAACTGTCTTGGATTTTTGTCATCATGAAAGCTGATGTGTCTGTCTCTTGCTCCTCCCTGGAATGCCATTTGCCTTTAGTTTAACTCCTCTCAGGATTTTACTTTGATATTCTCCTTCTACCGATTTACCTAATTGTTTTCCTGTCTAGGCAATAAGGCCCTTGGGAACAGCGCTAGCTGACACTCACTTTTGTTTGTCCAAAATTTATCACTATGCTGTGGACCAAGTAAGGCCTCATGATATTTATTATTAAAAAGCAAAGGAAGGAGAGAGATGGTTGTGGGGGAGGCAAGCAGAGTAAAATGAGAAGGAGAGAGAGGGAGAGGGAGAAACAGAACAGAGGAAGGGGGTGGTGGGGAAGGAAGATGAAAAAAAAAAAAAAGGTTTGTCCAGTAAACTTGGCATTAAGCCAGTTTACACAGCATTTAGACATCTGGAGAATTCTTCAGGGAAACAGGGAATGGCACAGGGAGCAACATACATACTGAAAAACTGTCCTCATTTCCAGCAAACGGCCATTTGTTATCTACTTTATAAGAGTTCCCCTGTTAGCACTACAATCAGTCAAGGGTCAGTCTATGGGGTCCTTCCCAAATCCCTTTAGCACTTAAAATAGGGACTGTTTAATCTCAAATATATGTTCATTTGGCAACATTGTTTTGATTTTACCTTAAACTTTTTTTTATTGTTCTTATTCTCAAAACAAAATTCAAGGTGTTCTCCTGAGAGAAATCATGAAGCTGATGGTTTTAATGACCTTACGTAAGAATAAGAAAACTTATTAACAATGCTCAAGAGGGAATAAAAACAAAATTCTTCCAAACAGATCTGTCAACTGAATTTTCTGAAAGGATTTAATAAACAATTTCTCTTTCCTCTACATCTCATCTACCCCAAACTCTCCATTTCCCTACTAAATATCTAAAGGAAGAGTGTCTCCATAAAGTCCAGTGAACCATTTCCTCATTTTTTTCTTGTAGAAATTTAGTATCTATGTTCCTTACCAAGGTGAGGCACTATAGTAATTATTCTAGTCATACAACATCTAGAAAGTTTCCTTCAAAGCATAAATAACAGCATTCATGGGACTTCTACACAAAATGGTGATATGGACAGGTTCACAAACTATGGGCATGACTGTCTAGAGAAATGAGAATAAAACACAAATAAGACTCATAATTCTCTACACTTTCTCAATGCTCCTTTAGCAAACATCTACTAACATAAACTTAGTGTAACCCTGTATGTTTGACCCTTTTCACTTTGTCCAAAATACTGGGGATATGAGTATCAATATATAGCTCATAAATTCATCATCTTCATCAATTTCATAACCATCACAATAAGTAGTATTTACTGATGGCATACTTTGTGACAGGCAGTGCATGAGACCTATTGTCTCATTTTAATATTCCCAACAGCCCAAATTTATAAAATTAGAAAACAGAAGCTTCTAGAGGAGGAAGGTCATAAACGTGTAAGAGTGGACTGAAATTCAAATCCAGTTAGTACAACAGAGTCCAGAGCATCTCACTCACAACATGACTTTGTTTTCCAAGATAGGAGTTTTGATTTTGAAGTCAAAGAGACCTACTTTTAAATCCTGCCTCTAATATGGAAGCAACTTGCCTAAGTGCCCATCTATACATGAACAAATAAGGACGATGTGGATATCTATCTATCTATCTACCTATCTATCTCACTGGAACATTATGCAGCCATGAAAAAGGATAGGACCCTGCCATATGAGACAATATGGATGGCCCTAGAGGGTATTATCCTAAGTGACATAAGTCAGCCTGAGAAAGAAAAATAGAATATAATTTCGCTTATATGTGGAATTTTAAAAAATAATAAACAAACAAATAGCAGAATCAGACCTATTAATGCAGAGAACAAATTCAGGGTTGTCAGAGGGAAAGGCAGTGAGATGATGGAGAAGATAGGTGAAGGAGACAGGGAGACTCCATTTATGGACTGAATAAGTTATGGGAATAAAATGCAAAACATAGGGTATATGGTCAATGGTATTGTAATAGTGTTTTATAGTGACAGATGGTAGCTATACTTGTGTTGTGCATAACATGTATAGAGAAGACAAATCACCATGTTGTGCTCCTGAAACTAATGTAAAAGTGTATGTCAACTATACCCAAATTAAAAAGGAAGAAAGAAAGAAAGAAAGAAAGGGAGGGAGGGAGGGAGGGAGGGGAAAGGAAAGGAGAAAAAGAAACCCCGCCTCTATTATTTAGTAATTGCTGAACCCTGGATGGAAAAATGTAGACTCTGTTCCTAAATTTTGTCATCTGTAAAATGAGAATGGAAAAATTAACCTCTTGGGTTGTTTTGAAGGATAAGTAAAAGCTGGTTTGCCAAGGGCATCCCATAGTGTCTGATACATAGGGGATATTCAGTAAATTGTAACTACTGATACCATCATCACTAATGGTCTGATATCTCCTGATTGTCAAAGCAAACTTTGTAACCGATCTTGTCTGTTTAAAAAACATGAATCAGTCCTTCCATCATTTCAGGTCTGACTCTGAAGTCATCAGATTTAATTCCCACATCCTCTGGCAATCCATTTTCATCTACTCATTCAAAACCTGGCATGAAATGTATTTATTTCATGAAACCCTTCCTTCAGCACTAAAGTGACCTGTTCCAACTACTTTAAATTTAAACTGGTTGACACATTGATTTATAATTGTTCCTGTACAGTTCCTTTAAATTTGTTTTCAACAAATAAATGTTAACAAGTCTCCCTTAGAAAAATCACATCTGGATTTTCTTAAATTAGGAAAGAGGAAAAGATGTCAGGTGGACACAGGCTGCATTATATTATATATGCATTGGGTTAGAAATGGGGCTATGTACTATTGTATATTCCTTGGGGTAAAAATTACAGCAGACAAGAACATGACAGCAAGAGACAGTCTATTTTCAAAAGGACTTAAAATCTATAATGAGGGACTAAATAAGTAGATGGCTCAGGATATCTGAGAGGGAACAATTTTGGCCATCAAGATGAGCCGCTCAGAAGCAGAGGCCTGGCTTTTACAGTCCCGTGGGTTTGGAATCACACTCTGCTACAGTGTAATATTCATGACATGATCTCATCAAGGGCAAGTCATTTAGCCCCTCTGAACCTATAAAAGATCTAAAAAGATGAAAGAGTAAAACTTCCTTCTAAGAATACTATGTGGACAAAATAAGATCAAATGAGAAGATGGATTGGAAAACACTTGGCCCATCACCCAGAAGACCTACCCGTGCTCAAAAAGTCGGGTTTGTCCTTTCTTCTCCCTCAAATTAAAAAAACAAAACAAAATAAAAAACTAGATGTTGACCCAATAATTACTTCCCCAGACGGTATTATTGGTCTTAAGAATTCATTTCTCTGTATTTTCTGAACTCTCTTTCCAACTTAAAAGAATATACAGATATTGTTTAGTTGAACTACAATTTGATGTCATAACTTGAACAGTTTTTGAAGCTTACTAAAAAAAAAAAAAAAAAGAAGAAGAAAAAGAGAGAGAGAGAGCAACACTACAAAAAATGCATTTATAGCCTCGTCAAGATCCCTGTTAAAGGTATTTTCTATTATGTCCCTCAAAATGCCTTAATTTAATGCCCATCTATAAATTGTGTCTGGAATCCAATGCCAAGAAAGTGTCTACACTGAAGAACTGAAAGACTTCTCTTTCTCTGACAGGAGGGTGATTTAAATGGGGATGGTGTCACAAGAAGCATTGGCGGGGGGGGCATAGATTGGCATTCTCCCCAACACTACCACCAGCATCTACTTCTCTGCCTTACAAAGCCAGTCTTCCAAAAACAATCTTGATGATCCTTCTCCATATGGAAAATGTTTGTTTTATCAATATCTTGCAAAGACTGAAGAATGCATCTTTACAGATCTTAATCAGCATATCAGTCTCTAACAAATTACTGAGGTAGAACGGTGTGCTTTCTAAGCAAATACAGCTTTAGGACATTCTAGCCACCCAACTTCCATTCACTAGCGCCACAAGTAAAGAGATAACAAAGTCACAAGGGTATATAAATCATCCTGCTTCTACTTCTCTCTTCTCTATCGTGGAGTTTATAGAATTATTATTTTTTTAATTGTAGAAAATGTTTTTTCCCTGATTTAAGTCAGAATTGCATTGCACAGAATGGAATGGAATGCTGCGTTCTCTTTCTCGAAATAGCAATCAGGTTGGTCTTTGCTGAGAAAGTCTCAGAAAGCTGCTTTATTTCTTTTTCTTCTTCCTGCCCCAGTGTAATTCTAAGACTTTCAGGTATCACTCCCATAAATAAATGTAAGCATAATTTAAAGCTTGATTTAAGTAACCATCTTGTCTCAACTTCCTGTTACAATTACCCATTTATTTTGAAGTCTCCTAGACTAAATAAATGAGTCCTTGTGATAAACCACCTCAAATCTTTCCTTTGCTTTTTTTTTTTTTTTTCTTTTTTGGTCAAGTGGAATTAAATTGAAATATATAGAAGGAGGACACTATAAAAGACTATTAGAAGCTTAGAGTTGGAAAAAAATGTCAGAAGTCATTTAATATAATCTTCAACTAGATTTATGGATTCTTTCTAAAAACCCTTAAGTTTGTTGAGGGTAAAGGTCCCTGCCATCTATTTCATTTTGTGTGCCCCCACAGAGCATGAAGTCCACCAATCCACACACAATGGGTTCTCAATAAATATTCCTGACAATTGTTGAAATATATAATGTATAACCTTGTTGGACCCAAGCTGTCAGTGCCTATTGGTGACTATAAATTATTTCCTGTGTTGAATGTCCACCTTTGTAAACCTTAACTACTGCATGTTGATGCTTAAAACCAAGAGTGGAAGCTCCTTTGCAGAATTTACTAGATCTTGGAGGGTGTAACTCAAGAGCACTAATGTTACTTTAATGTAGCAGTCTGGGCGTTAATATGATATATTTCTGCTATTAAAGTGTAAGAGGTTTTAGGAGAAAAGGTTTTAGCACTGAGTAGAAGACATTTTACAACATCTGGTTTGGCATTTCAAGAAATATTCCCTAGAAAGTCCTGCAGTCCACTCATGAAAAATGAGAGAAAAATGTCTGGTTTTTTTTCTGACCTCTACCAAATAAGAAGCTTCACATAAAGCTAAACTTGGCTGTCTCTTAGTCAACTTTCCAAGAGCAAAATGCATGGAACAACATAAAAGAACATGAGGAAAATTGAATGAGGTTTAAATAAATAAAAATGAAAAAGATGGATTCAAGACTGATGTTTCTCACTACA
Source organism: Mustela nigripes (assembly GCF_022355385.1). Classification (NCBI taxonomy): domain Eukaryota; kingdom Metazoa; phylum Chordata; class Mammalia; order Carnivora; family Mustelidae; genus Mustela; species Mustela nigripes. The sequence goes on along the minus strand of NC_081569.1, from coordinate 121,429,148 downwards.
AAATAATAAAAATAAAAATGGAACAATGTCTTTATTCCAGTCCATGTATAGTAACTGCTCTTCGAAATGGCACAGCCCATTACAAACACAAAAATCCCTACAGAGGGGCACCTGGGTGGCTCAGTGGGTTAAAGCCTCTGCCTTCAGCTCAGGTCATGGTCTCAGGGTTCTGGGATCAAGCCTTGCATCAAGCTCTCTGTTCAGCAGGCAGCCTGGTTCCCTTCCTCTCTCTCTGCCTGCCCCTCTGCCTACTTGTGATCTCTGTCTGTCAAATGAATAAATAAAAACCTTTAATAATTAAAAAAAAAATCCTCACAGAACCCTAAGAAATAGACACCAGCATCCTGATCCGTAAGTGTGATAACCTGGGACACTCTCACATCAAGAGAGCCCTGGTGCTCGGTGACCACACCTGTTAGAGCTTCAACATCATGTGTGGGAACATAGCTCCCAAGGACAGGATTCTCATTAGGGCAATGTCTGCATTACTAAGGTAGTTAGCAGAAAATAAACTTTTGTGACTGCATTGATAAAATATTTATTTTTTTTAATCATTGAGATGTTTCTCCGTTGTTGTTACTTTGCTTCTTTATCTCCTTTATGCTCCAATGAGGCTTAGAACCTCATTCTAAGATTCCCCTTACAATCTAGATGAAGAACTCTATTATAGAATTAAATATACTAATAATTTACAATAATTTGTTATTGAGAAACAGCATAGAATAGTAGTTAATTCCATGAGAGTAGAATTAGACTGACATGTCTTTGTTAAGGAAATGATCTGGGGCAACTGTCATCTTTCTGAACTTCAGTATCCCCATCTGGAAATTAGAGAAAATAATACTGACTCTCTCATGTTTGTTGTGAGGATTAAAACAGATAATATATATGATGAGTGTTTGGTATATTAGATTGACCGCCACCTGTTTTTGAAAGGGAGAGAGAGGAGGAAAGAGCATCTGAAGAAGGTTCCAGAGACCAATCCTGAGAACATGATCTGAGCCAAAACCAAGATTCAGATGCTTAACTAACTGAGACACCCAGGTGGCCCTGACTGACCCATTCTTAAGTGCACAATGAAAATTATGCTGCATTATTATTAATAGCTTCATTATTATTGTTTAAGTTAAGTGAGATATCCCTCTGAATTTTGTACTCTAAATATGGTATGTATCTAGATATGTTTGAAACTGTTTCTGGTGTTTTGGAAAATAATAATTTTGGAAAGAATTAATGGACTTTGATCATATGTGGGACTTTAAAAATCTTAATTTCTGGATGTTTGTTGTCAATCCTTAATATCAAAACAAAACAATTTTTTTTTCCCTAATGGAGCTATCCTAATGATTCCAGTGGTATAATATTAGTCAAAGTAGTTTAAATATCTGTGGTATGGTTCCATGTATGCCACTTCCAACTTCTTGCACGATTTCAGCTTTTCACTCATTCTAAAATGAATGCAGCAACATTTATTCCACCAACCACACAGGGTAGGTTTGGAAATGGAAACAGATCATACATATGAAGTCATTCTGAAAATATAAAATGTCTTATGCATGTAGTTTCCTATTATTAATAAAAATAAACTTACAAATTGTTGTCTTTTTATTAATTTTTGATACATAAAAATTTCTCTTTACCCAAAGTAGATGATTCACAAGGACTGCTTCTTTGTCTTTTTATTCCCTCAACAACATGTCTTTATGCAAATTATATGTGCTATAAGGTACTAAATGTAAATAAAATAGCTGCAAAGAAAGAAAAGTTATAAAATTATATAGTATTAAATTATAAAAATGGATGACATAGACTGTGCACAGATGTGGTAAAATACACGCTTTACATTATAAAGTACACAGAATGTAATCTCTTTTATATGAGCATATATCCAAGTGAGAAGCCCCGGAAGAATAGAGGCCAAATTTCAACAGTGATTATTTTTAGACTCAGGGTTATGGAGGATTTTGCTACACATGAAGAACAAAATTATATCCCTATTTCTTTTTATAATTAGGCTGCACTATAATCAGAAAAAATATGAAATATGGGCTCCATAAATATATTTGTGAGAACTTTTTAAGCTATAAAACCTTATGTTCAAAGATAAGAAAAGTCCATTACAAAAAAAAGTTAGTAGCAGAACTGCTTGGTTTCAAGTAGAGCTGAGAAGCGTGGGGCTTAAATGTCTAATCCAACTTCTGCCTACATTTCAGTGGGAAGCTGGGCTCTGGACTCCAAAGGATGCAGTTGGAAACCGTGGAAGTGAGTTGCTTTTACACAGCATGCTGTATTCCTTGCATCATTCCTTAGAAGGAAACTGGAGATCACTCTTTGTTTAGTATCACTTTGGTTATTGGAAAAAAAAAAAAAAAAGGCAACAAGGTTATATTCAAAGTTCAGGTAAAATGAGAATTACATCCCATATTTGTATGACCTTTGGAAATTAGAAAAGAATGCTTTCACAAACATGTCACACTGAACTTCATAAGAATCATAAAGAAGGGATGCCTGGGTGCCTCATTTAGTTAAGTGCCTACCTTTGTCTCAGGTCATGATCCCAAGGTCTTGGGATTGAGTCCACATTAGGCTCCTTGCTCAGAGTGGAACTTACTTCTCCCTCTATCTTCCCCTTTGCTCTCTCTCTCTCTCTCTCTCTCATTCTCTCTCTCTCTCTCTATTTCTCAGACAAGTAAATAAATAAAATCTTGGAGGAAAAAAAAAAAAGAACCATAAAGAAGATGAGCTGTCTTTTCATGGTAGAAGAAAAAGCTTGTTTGTCCGTCTTTCTGTATGTTTGTTTTTTAATGGCCATTAGGTGGTACAACCTGAATTCAAATCAAAACCTTTATTTCTGAAGCAAAAGTGAATCTCAATAAGGCATACAGTCACTCTACTATTTGTTGTTTTAAAATGTGTGAGGCTTTTAATGTTGTCATGGGACTTGAGGGTATCATTGGCATTTGGGGTCAGACCCAAGTATACTAGATAGACATCCTGCAATGATATACCAAAGAGTCCCATGTAATGAATATTTCTTCCCAACAATATTTCAGTAGTGACCTTTCCATTGCTGTGGAAAAATAACTTTACTCTATTGCTCTGGTCTAAATTTTCTCAAAATATATTGCCAAGTGGTTCTGTGGGAATTGTAGAAGAGTTTGCTCTATGCATAGCTGAAAATATCACAACACGTTCTTCCTGACTCATCTTCTCCTTCTGATATTACTGTACTGGCAATAGAGAGTAGGAGCAAAAGAAGGATTAAAGAAAGGAAAGAAGAAAGAGAGAAAGGTATGGAGAGAAAGAAGAAGGAAGAGCACAAGGAGAGAGGAAGAAAGGAAAGAAAGCAGAGTGATGAGAGGAGATGGAGATAGAGGGAAATAAGTTGGACTTAATGAAACATAAAAGAAGGAAATGACTCACATTTATTCAACTGAAAGAATGACTCTGTTCGTCCTCTATATCCTCTTTCCCACTCTTACTGATGTCCTTTGTTAATGGAAGAGTGACAGCCTGAAAGTCAGTGTATTGTAGCTCCATTTTTACTATTAAATCTTCAGGCAACTGATTTAATGTTGCTAGGAATCCCTGAAATAAGAAGTGAGATGGAAGACTGAAAAATGTCTGAAATCTTCTCTGTCTCTTCAATATTCATTTACTTGTTCTTACCTTGTGGAAACTGGCATCTCTTAATTGCCCGTTATCATGCCTTTTTTTTTTTCCCCCACATGCTTCTAAATTTTTCTCACTTAACTATGAAAAAGAGCCCAGCAGCTCAATTCTGCAATCAGCATTGAGAAGGTGGCTTGGGACAGAAGAAATTTAACATACACATTGACTATAATTTCTTACAGTTTCTGCAACTTTTTAAAAATGTATATGGAAATCCCACTCAGAGTATTAGCACATTGCCTTATATCCAAGACTCATGGATAAATATTTTTCTGATGAAAATTAATGCTGACTAAAAGGTTCCAAAGAGAAGGTACAATTCAAAAAATTCTATTTTTACATTGATGACTACTGTTGAAAATTTATCTGCCATTCTATAAAAAGTCAGTAGCTATTTTTACATTGGTAGATTGGATGCATCCTTCAAAACTCGGGTTTATGCATAATAATTATTAGCCTTAAATCAAACTCTTTGCCAAAATACTTGTTGACAAAACATTAAATGTCCTTGGTCACATTCTTATCTTAAAAAAAAAAAAAAGACAAACCTAAGATTTGCTTTTCTTTATGGTTGCCTCCCTGTTAAAATGATATATAAGGAAATGTATAATTTTTTTTTATGCCTACCCAACCATAAGTATCTCTTTATCTCATCTTACTGGCCTCACCTTACTTCAAACTGCTGAATATTTCTTGCAATCTGTTTTATTTATCATGTACAATTGGCAAACGAGTGACTAATTAGTGTATGCATTAATTACTTTTCCATCTGTTTTCCCTTTCAGAGAAAAAGGAACAGCAAAGACAGGTAATTAAGAAAAACTATGGGCCATTACGTCTTTACTCCTTGGTTTCCTTTCTAATCCACATGTTCTTTGTCGCCAAAGAACACACACCTTGAGAGGAGTTTCATCAAATCCTGGTCAAGTAAACCTTTATTCTGATTCTTGTTCCCTGTTTATTTTAAGCAGGCAATTGTTATATTTGGATATGGGAATAGGTGTAGAAATATATTTATCAAACAATAAAAGTATATAATTTAATATATAAAGGCATATATATAAATAAAGTATATCATGTATTATATATACATAATATGCTATTTCTTATTTTAACAGTTTTTCTTTGAGAAAAAATACATTTCAGATTAAAGTACAGATTTGATTTTTTTAAACAATTGAAGGAATAATTGCCTGTATTTATAGTTTCTTGATCTACACTCAAGACAGTCAGCTTTCTTGGAAGAGGTGTGTGTGTGTATGTGTGTTCATGTGTAGGTGTGGGTATAAGTGTGTATGTACTTCAAGAGACACAAGGAATTGGCTGGGGTAAAATGATATTTTTATTCATTAATTTGCTCTGTTAAGAAACAAAAAAAAAAACAGTAATACGGATCCATTGAAACATTATAGTAAGAAAAATTTAAACGACCAAAAAAGCTCTCTTCAACCTTCCTCTATATACTTCAGAGTAACAGCTGCTTAAATGTGACATGTGCCTTATAGAAACTTTTGTTTTACCTAGTGAGATAATAAGGGATTAGGTAGACATACACATGCATATACCTCTCTATATGCATATGCATTTATGTTGTTAAAACCTCATTATGTTGTCAAAAAACACTGGAGATAAATTTGTAGTCTGACAAAATTTAATTTCTTGATCAGAGAATCAAGAGCAAACACTCCAGAGAAACCATGAAATGGTTCTTTTTTTTTTTTAAATTAAATTTATTTATTTTCAGCCTAACAGTATTCATTATTTTTTCACCATACCCAGTGCTCCATGCAATCCATGCCCTCTATAATACCCACCACCTAGTACCCCAACCTCCCACCCCCCTGCCCCTTCAAATCCCTCAGATTGTTTTTCAGAGTCCATAGTCTCTCATGGTTCACCTCCCCTTCCAATTTCCCCCAACTCCCTTCTCCTCTCTAACTCCCCATGTCCTCCATGCTATTTGTTATGCTCCACAAATAAGTGAAACCATATGATAATTGACTCTCTCTGCTTGACTTATTTCACTCAGCATAATCTCTTCCAGTCCCCTCCATGTTGCTACAAAAGTTGGGTATTTGTCCTTTCTGATGGAGGCATAATACTCCATAGTGTATATGGACCACATCTTCCTTATCCATTCGTCGGTTGTGGTTCTTGACAAGCCAGAGGAGAGAAACGTCAAGTAAATGGTTTTGGGCTCTCACTGAGAGGTTCTGATGGGGACCTACTGGAAGATGGTTTCAGTTCTGGACTGGTTGAGACTTCTGAGATGGGAGTATAATCAGTGGGATTTACTAGGGTTTGGAAGCTGTCCAAGGTGGGATGGGTTCAGCATCGGGTATCCCCAATAGCAAATGGCAGAAGTAAAGAATACCAGGTGTATCAGTGGAAAGAAGCTGTCATTCAGAGTGTCTCAGAGGCCTTTCCTGCTGCATGGCTTTGGAAGAAAGATCGTTTTCTGGTAACTTGGTAGCTGACTGTATTTGCATCTGTTCTTCCACTCCTCCTCATTAACAGCGGGACTGCTTTTCTCTTTCATCCAAGCAGATCTTTACCACTCTCCCACAGATTTTTACTCTTGTGTAATAGACACTTTAAAAATACAAAGTATAGGAGCACCTGGGCAACTCAGTGGGTTAAGCCTCTGTCTTTGGCTCAAGTCATGATGTCAGGGTCCTGATATCGAGCCCCGCATTGGGCTCTCTGCTCAGGGGGAAGCCTGCTTCCCCCTCTCTCTCTGTTTGCCTCTCTGCCAACTTGTGATCTCTCTGTCAAATAAATAAATAAGTAAAATCTTAAAAAAAATGCAAAGTATACTATATGAGTTTCATTTACAAAATAAAAGAATTAGGTTATCTTACACATATTTGGCTTTTTATATTTCACAATCTACATTTACTCTTCTAAGGCTGTATATAAATGGTTATGGTTGTTATTTTTAATGACTATGTAATATTTAGGTGAGATTTAACCAGTCTTCCACATTATACATTTCCTATATCAAGTTACTTTGATATAAATATAAATATATAGATATAATTATTACTGATATAGTTTAAACACAACATAAAGGCATATACAAAAATCCTTAAACACTTCAGTAAGTGTTTTTCAGTTACAAATTTTTACAAATAAATTACTAACTAAAAGGACATAAATCTTTTAAATTTGGATTATTATTACCCTCTAAAAGTGTGGTATTATATAATAGTCTCACAACATATGTATGGGGGTGACTCTTTCCCTGCATGCATACCAATATTAGATTTCATAAATCTTTTAATTTGGGGCAATATGATAAGTGGAATTGGTATTTCATTATTATGATTTGGACTGTTGATCATGAAAAACTTTAGCATGTTTTAAATGTTATTATGCAATTACTTGCATGTTTTATTAGGTTACTTGTCTTTTGTATTCCATGGAAGAAACTTGAATTGCAGAAAAAGTTCCAACAGCTTCATATTAATCAGTCAGTAAAGAAATGTAAATATTCAAGTAAGAGGACCTCAGATCAAATACTGAAATTCTGCTTATGTGCTTTGTCTTTTACTCACCATAGTCTGTAACTGATGCCAGGAGCAATGCATGCAAGGCTTTATTTTTCCACTGACTTATGGTACAAATTCAGTTTCTCCATTGTAGAGTGGATTCAATGCAAATTGTCTTTATGTAACAGAAAACTGTATGATCAAGTAAGATTAGAAACTGAATTGCTCTGGTGTTGAAATATTTTAATTATAGATTCTATTTAGTGTACAATTTTCTCGGACACCATCCTATTGACCTAATAGGAAGCTCTAAAGATCTAAACAAAGCCATTTTATAAAAACTGTGTTAAAAATTTCAAAACAATTAGCCTTATTTTTCTTCTGGTTTCTTATGGCTTTGAATTATTTCTTCTTTCTACCATCTGTTAATTCATATCAAAGCATCTAAAACACTCAGACATATGTAGCAGTAGCCTTCTAACAAAGATGAATTAAACAAAATTTCCTTTGCAGAGGTAAAAATCTTTCCCTTGTGGACCTTATGATTGAGAATAATTATTGTCAGGTAGTTTCCATCTCACTAATTTCCTATCTTTCACATGTCATCTAAAACCAACCTTTAGCGCACAACTTATTACTTTTATTTATTTATTTATTTTTTTTTTTAAGATTTTATTTATTTATTTGACAGAGAGAAATCACAAGTAGGCAGAGAGGCAGGCAGAGAGAGAGAGGAGGAAGCAGGCTCCCTGCTGAGCAGAGAGCCCGATGCGGGACTTGATCCCAGGACCCCGAGATCATGACCTGAGCCGAAGGCAGTGGCTTAACCACTGAGCCACCCAGGCGCCCTACTTTTAATTTATATTTCCCCCAAGTAATATATTTTGCTTCACTTGTGATTTGAGTTTTATGTTTGATTCTAATTTATTGAATTCAGTGTTATAAATAATATTGCCAAATAAAATGTAACCCCACTTATTTTGTTGGAATTCAAGGTGTTTGCTATTTTAGGTCATGTATGTGCAGGATTTCCTTCAAAATTTCTGTGTTTCTAGACTTTACTTTGCATTGGTCTGCTATCTCATTTAAACTTTATTTTTTTATTTATTTTTTTTTAAGATTTTATTTATTTATTTGACAGAGAGAGAGATCACAAATAGGCAGAGAGACAGACAGAGAGAGAGATGAGGAGAAGCAGGCTCCCTGCTGAGCAGAGAGCCCAATGCGAGACTCGATCCCAGGCCCCTGGGATCATGACCTGAGCCGAAGGCAGAGGCTTAACCCACTGAGCCACCCAGGCGCCCCTCATTTAAACTTTAAATTACCTTGATAACCTTACAGTAGCTAGACATCAATTAAATTTAGCAATTTTATTTATTTATGTATTTATGTATAAATTTAACAATTTTAATTGATAATTATCTACATTGATAAGGAGAATAGATACCTAAGGCTATATTACCTCTCAAAGAACCTGCACTCTAGATGACAAGATATTCAACTAAGGATATGTAGAAGTTAAATATTTAAATAAGAGCATTTATTGAAGTGATTTAATGTCAAGTTACTACCACTCACCAAAAGTGGGAGGAGATGGCTATAAGCTGGCAGAATTAAGGATGGAACCATGACTTTCCTGGTTGTAATTTGTGAACAACAGCATCAGAAGAAAAAATATATGAGACATTCATTTATTGAAAAAATGGGAGATACTGAAATATACTGACTGGAAGTATTGAAAGATACTGAAATATACTGATTGCAGTCAAGTAATTGACATTATGGTCTAATAGAAAAAGAGCATTACTGGTGTTAGGCAAACCTGGATACAACAAAGAATTCTGCTCTTATTCACTATGTGACATGAAAAAAAAAAAACTTTTAAAAATTTTTAATGTCAGTTTTCACATGCAACAAAAAGGAGATTTAAAAACATACATTTAGATATGGGGTCCCCGTATACTTCTGGGGGGAGCATAAATCATCACAACCATTTTAGAAAATCATTTGGCAACATCTGCGAAAGCTGATATATGCATATCACCTGAGTTATCTATATTTCCCATCAGAATACACTCAGAAGATATGCTTTTAGGGGTGCCTTTGTGGATCAGTCATTTGGGCTCTGACTTTATTTTGGCTCAGGTATGATCTCAGGATCCTGGGATCCAGCCCTGCCTTGGGCTCAGGGAGTCTGCTATGGGATTCTCTCTCTCTCTCTAAAAAAAAAAAAATTACTAAATCTTTATTAAGAAAAAGAAGGGCACCTGGGTGGCTCAGTGGGTTAAACCTCTGCCTTCAGCTTGGGTCATGATCCCAGGGTCCTGGGATTGAGCCCTGCATCAGGCTCTCAGCTCAGCGGGGAGTCTGCTTCCTCTTCTCTCTCTGCCTGCCTCTCTGCCTACTTGTGATCTCTGTCTGTCAAATAAATTAAAA